>NW_027494332.1:0-283131 GCF_021521415.1 Bidens hawaiensis | reverse complement strand
GGGTCCTATTAATTTCCACATATAAAATCATTGATATGGTGGGAGAACATGTTTTGGCACATGACAATGGGCCCAAATTTTGTTTCCTATAGTGCAAGTTTAGGTTGACTTTGTGGCATTTTGCAAAGTTCCAAAAAGGGGCCCATGCCCAAATTTTCAACTATGTATTTATACATTTGAACATTTTTTAAAATTATATAATAAAATTAATTTTGATGATTTAAAAATGACATCCTGTTGTGAAAGCATCATAAGATACAAACATGCCTTCATTTGATTTATGAGTTGGTGTATTTGTCAGTTGCCTTTTACCATTCATCAACTAAATTGAACATAAAAGACAATAAAATAATAAACATAACATGCGTTCCATTAAACGTGAAAATACATAAAGAAAAAAAGTTGTGTGGAATAAATAATACTACTGTTGTTCTTAAGAAATCCACTTTTAGAAAATGAATATTTTAAAAACTAATAGCCACATAATCACCAATGGATATTGTTCAGAGTATTACTGGTATTCCGTTGATGGGAAAACATTTATCTTCTGAGATATATACATGGTGTAAACAAATCGGTAAGTCTTTGATGGAAATTTGTTTATATTCATTTGCTTTTTGAATGAACATAAAATGTTTAGTTCAATAATTTAACGAAGATGAATCTATTGCTTATTCATTTAGATTCATGGACGTTTTATAACATATCTTCACTAAAAGTTTGTTGAAGTTCGTATATATCCAAATCATATTAATCTATTGCTTATTCATTTAGATTTATGGACGTTTTATAACATATCTTCACTAAAAGTTTGTTGAAGTTCGTATATATCTAAATCGTAATTTCATATATATCCAAATCATATTATGATTTGGATATACAAACGGACTTCAACAAATATGTGCATCGAACATACATATAGGAAAATAAATATAACAAGTATTGTGTTCATTTGTTTACACAGTTAAACTAAACGGTAAAGACAGACAAACAAAGTTCAAGTTGTTCCATTTATATAGCTTTACTAATAAGAATGTGCATAAAAAACATGAGGTGCAAGGTGATAGGGGGTCCTTAAAGCTGAGGCAAAAGGCGATAAAACACACATATCACGTACATGAGACGCAATGTTTTCATTAATTTTGATACTTTTCTATCATCACATGTTCCCTCACACTATCGAAATCAATGCCTCTCTCGCCTGAGTGTGTTTAACTAAAAGACGTGATACAATTAAAGAAAATAATAAGAAAAAAATTGCTAAACCGTACGTCAATATACATTAGACAAATCCAATAATGAGACATATAACTAGCCACACGAATTATTACGCCAATTATTTTTCAAACATGTTTTCTTAGATGGGATTCATTTATAAAAACTGTTTCTGAGTTGCTACATAATTTAGTTAAGTCCAAAAGATTTTTCATTGAAGAAACCCTAAAGGATCATGTAGGGTTTGCTTCCTTTAAGGATATCCTACAAAGATTCATTAACTAATAATCATTTTTATTTAATATCAAAATGGGAAGCCATTTGTGTGATTCTTTAGAAATGGATTCCAACCAGCCATGGCCCTCTTTTCTTTCAAATTATTCATACTTTAAAGTTAAATCAACCACCATATGCAACTTTGCCACTGTACACATTACAAATACATAAACACATATATAAATAATATATATACATGTTTGCCAGGTTTGCAGTGCCAACTAAAAGGTTTCAAAAGTTTGGAATTTTGCATTTTATGATCAATAATTTGATACAAATCTTAGAAATGAGTTGGTAATGATGCAAACATGATTTCCGTACGTTTTCCTTTTGTATTATCATGGAGATTATGTTATTTAAATGTGAGTGGGAATAAACATTTAATTCGGGTTGTAAACACTTATAAAAATTATATATCTTCTCTCACGTATGTGTCGGCATACAAAACTATTGGAGTTAATCCTAATTAATCAATGTTTGAAAGTTAAAGGAGTGGAATCTGAAAAGAGTTTTTTTTTTCTTTAAATTATTTTTAACGGCATTAGCTTGGTGACGTGTGTTTCCCAAAAGGTAATAATACTTGCCAATCTTTTCTTACCTAAGTTTGATCCATGAAAAGTGGTGTTCTCCCTTTTTTATTGGCATACATTTGTTGGATTCGAGTATGAGATCCTTTATGAGTAAAACCTTATGGTAAAACCCCATCCTGGATGACAAAACTGTAAAAGAGTTTAGAGATATATTTAATTTATTAGTATGTTTACTTGTTTAATAGTTTGATTTGATTGCATGTTTATCTAGTTCTTTGAATTAGTAAATATTATGAGTTTGAGACTTTGAGTCATAGTATGTTTAGTAAAAATTATTTAATATAAATAGATTGCTAGTGCTATGTAATTTGTGTTCAAGTTTCTTGAATATCATAAAAAGTCGATTTTAGTTGAGATCAAATTCTATATTCATGTTTTTGTGTCTAATTCCCAACAAAAACAAGACAAGTCTTCATGTTAAATTGGGGCACATTAGAGTAATAAAACCTGATATTTAGGTAAACCATTGTGCTCTATTTACCATAAAAAAACTATATACAGGTAGAGATGAGTATAAATCAAGTAACCCGAACTAATCAGACATAGTTATGTTGCAATAGGGTTGGTTGTCGGGTTTTGAAAATACCATTAAGAGGTCCCGATTGGATACTACGGGGAAGGCCTATTTTCTCATCTCTAGGAGCATCTAATAAACAATTAGAACCTAGTTTCTAGGAAACAATCATATTTAACTCACCAAAAATTACATGTGTTAAATAAAATATTAGAGCCTGACTTGTATGTAAACAACGAAGCTCTGTTTGGTCCTCCAAAAAATGGACTCGTCGAATAAATAATTATTATAATATGCTCCATAGATTGACAATAATTAAATATAATTTGTACATAAAAAACTAGGCTCCATAACCTGGTCAAAAAACATATATCTCAATTGATGCAAATCGGAATTACAAATATGAAAGAAAAACTCTTGATAAAAAGTTTATATAGTATTTAGTATTAAAACAAACATATTAAGCTAAGCAATTGATGAATAGAAAAGAATAAATAAACATGTGAATCAAAACAATCAATGAGTTATAATCAAAAAATGATAATTAAAAGCTGTTAAAATTGTTAAAGTTCTTTAAATACAAAATTAAAGCTCTGGTGATTGGTGACGGGAGTTAGGTCAAACGGCCTATGGTGTTCGTCTAAGTGTCTTATCTTTTAAAACGTTTTCATTCATTACTTATATGCCTGTACATATCCTAAATATCACGGTTTCGTTCTTGGATTAGTTCCACATTGATAACTTTATGATCTCATTTTCCATCTACTTTCTTGTTTTTGCTTTCTCTACACATGCGCTATTCTTTTATCTTTGCATGTACATATCCTAAATATTACGGTATAATTTCTTCTTTTTATATTCATGACATTTACGTGTTAGATAACGTTTCACCTTATTAGATATTGCCGGATCTCTTGTTACACAACGTTGAATCGATGTCATGTGTTACTTTAACTAATGTTAACGATACGGATACACCTTATTAGAGTTGTGCAATCTAAAGTATATTAATCTGACTATATATAAAAAAAAGTTATTAACTCAAGCCAAACTATTCATGTGTTCATTATATCTATGCATTCAGCAATCTAATAAAAACAACATAATTCACTTAAATAAACAAACCTGCTCACAGCAGTTTTGAGTAAAGTTATCACCCTAACAACTTTAACAATACAGCCGAACACATTAATGACAAAGCTAGTTGTACGCATCAATTAATTACTTAAAACTAATTATAAGTTTATCCCTGTTTTGGTAATTTAAAATACACATTTGGTAATTTCCATACAAGATCCGTAACTAAAAGCGCTAGTTAAAGTGTCACGTCATTGCTACGTAAACAGTGGGCTTTTACTAGCCCATTCAATAGCGAGGATGTTATGGGTTAACTTAGCTAGTTATTGTTGTTGTTAGTGGGTGGCTCTACTTTTTCAATGCATAACACTCGTTATTGTGTTAACCATCGAAAACACCGGCCCTTCGCTGCGATGTAGTGTAGCCACCCTAGCCGGCGTTAAGGGATGACCACATCACCATAACGCCAAGCTTTATGCTTCAACAACAAGTAGCCTTTGAAGATCCATTATTTTGGTAATTTCTATTGAACTTTTTAGTTTAGAGGCCGAACGTAGTGGAGGGAGGGGGAAGTGACCCCTCCACTAATTCTATTGGCATGTTATACTTTTGGCGACACCATCAAATTTTTAGGCCGTTTTGTACAAAGCGTTAGGAGAGAAATTGACGCCCAAAACGCCCTTCATGGCTCCTGGAGCTTTGGGAGCTTTTTGTACCCTTCATGGCGTACATTACACTTGGTCTGAAATATGTTGATTGATTATGTTTCCTCATATTTAATATTTAGGACCTCATTGTCACATAATCTACTTGTAATAACATTTCTTTATAAATGTTAATGCTAAATAAGAGCATTATTAACCCATTCCTTAAAAGTATGCGAGGAGACTTTGCAAATTATAGGGTGAAGAGAGAAAATATAGTGATTTTTATTTTTATTTTGTAAATTTGAGGAAACTTTGTTTACCCATATTTATTTTTAATATTTATTGAATTGGTTGTGAATAAGGGAGAGAGAAAACTATAATGATAAAGGTTTAAAAATGTATTATTTAATTAAACAGCAGAGAAAAATATATGGTTGTTTAATGTAATTATAAAAATAGGAATTGAAGACGGGTTGAGAATGCTCTAACCTCATTATGATTATACCATACGTAATACATATTTAAGATAGAATTTTGAAATCCATAAACAAAATTTACATATCTAAAAATGATACCTCACACAACTATTTAAATATAGCACTCCATAACTTTTATTTGTTTTCATAACTAAACTCACAATTTTTTAATATGGTAACTTTCAAGTTTTATTATTTACACAATTAACCCTATAATTTTATATCCATCATAATAAGGGCTTACCAATATTGACCGATTTTCTACCGCAACCAGGGGCGGACCTAGCTAATGAGGAGGGATAGCCTCCGCTACCTCTCAACGTTTCGCCGATAGTGTAAAAAAATTTTTTTGTCGGTTTTCGTGTTTCGTTACCCATGAAAAAAGATAACGTTACCCCTATGTATTTTAAGCCTAACCAATTTAATATTTAAATCCAACAAAAGCTCACTTAAATTATAAAGCCCAAACCAAAAAACCCAATAACCAAATAATCCTTTTATGTTTAGAAATAAAAAAAGACCGGATATTGTGAATACAGACACATAGCCGACAGCTCTCTGTCTCTCTAGACTCTGCTCACCACACACCACCAGTTCACCACCGTTGCCGCCACCTCCACCCCCTGACCTCACTCGACCACTCCACCTCCGGCCTCTCCTTTCCGGTAAGATTTCTTGTATTTAGGGATTTAGGGTTTATGTTAAATTGGAATTGATTAGGTATGGTTATATTTAAATTGGAATTAGTTTAACCTTTAGTTTTATTTGTAAATTAGAATTGATATTAGGTTTTTGGTTCAAATTTTGTTTAGGAAACTTTGAAGAAGAGTAAACAACCTCTTACTAGCAACCTTTTTAAACGTCAAAAAAAAGAAAACGATGACATCGGTTTATCACCAAATTTAAATATTCTAACTTCAAGTTCAAACATGTGCGACTCTTTTATTTTCTTACTTAATTAAATATAGTGTTTATCAATATTTTTGTTGAGTAAACTTTAAAACTACTCATTAACAATATGTGTTTGATATGATCGAAAAATATCAATAAAATCATTGTATTAGTAAGTTAATAAGTTTGAATAATTTTTAATATCATTAAGCAAGTAAGTTTAGGTTATTTTGATGCGCCAATTATAACTAACTTGTTTTGATCCGTCATTGCAAATGGGTTAACCGGGCGCCGGTACGCTTGTAACACGAAGCCGGTAAAAAAAAAGTTTCATTTAAAATTTTTTTTATGCTACCCCTGAAATTAGTTTCTAAATCCGTCACTGACCACAACGCGAGGATTGCAAGCTCTAGTATAAAAAGAGGTAGCCTTTTGTAGCTGAAGATTACACCACAAAGAAGAAAGATATAGTGACCATGTCCCACCTAATCGAACACCTAGAGTATCACTATTTGTCGATTCATGAGTATATTTGTATGCATTATTTTGATTGTGATGGCTTATTTTGTTTGTTTGGTATAAAACTATATATATCTATCTATCTATAATATATATAAACGAAAACCAAAAAATTCTACGTGTCGCGATGTGGTCGTTCCCCCCTTTTATGGAAGTCACCAGATTTCTTAATTTTTAAATGGAGGCCTCTCATTGATTTAACCCAAATTAATGGGTATGAGTCTTACCAAAACCAGATAGCTCTTAAACGGGTTATAACATCTCATTAAATTAAAAATTAATCTTACCAATTATTTGATATGAAAATCCTACAAAATAGGAATATACTAAAATTTAATATCCAATTTAAAAAGAAAAAATATTATTTATAATTAATAAACAATTTTATAGTAAAAACATAAGCGGGTCATGGGTTACCAAATCCAGATAGCTTTTAAACGGGTTATAACATATCATTTATTTATGAAACCCTTTCATCATCAAACCCTAAGTATACTATTAACTTTCTTACAATAAAAAAAATTAAAATCCAAAAAATAAATATTAAAAAACGAAAAATGTGAAGTAACCATTCTCTCAAGTCATCATATTACTTTATTTGTAAATGAAGGCTTCTCACGCATTTGACCCGAATTCACGGGTAAAGGTCTTACCAAACCCAGATAGCTCTTAAACGAGTTATAACATCTCGTTATATTAAAAAATAATCTCATCAAATATTTGATATGAAAATCATATAAAATAGGAATATACTAAAAATTATTATCTTATTTTATTATAAAAAAAGATATTATGTATAATTAAGAAAGAATTTTATAATAAAGAAAATAAACGGGTAATGGGTATCACCAAACCCATATAGCTTTTAAACCGGATTATAACATATCATTTATTTGTGAAACCATTTCATCATCAAACCTCAAGTATATTAATTATTAACTTTCTTACAATAAATAAAATTAAAATCCAAATATGCATATATAAATATTAAAAACGAATAATGTAAAACAACCCCCGTAATACAGGGGATAAAATCTAGTAATATATATAAATGAAAACCCTAAAATCCTACGTGTCGCGATGTGGTCGCTCCCCCCTTTTATGGAAGCCACCAGGTTGCTTAATTTCTAAATGGTGAGCTCTCATTAATTTAACCCGGTTTCAACCCGTTTAAGCATTAAAGTTCGCGGGTCATGGGTCTTATGATGGGTTTGGATCGAGTCAAAGATTATATCCTCTCAAACTGCATAACTCTTCCATTCCAAACCCTACATATCTCTTCTCTCAAATCCACATCCCTAGCGATAAGCTAACTTGGAATTGGAATTGTAGTTCATTCCAAAAACCCTAACCGGAACTTGAAATCTGCCTCACGATGATTTTAAAATAAAATGATATGTTACAAAATTGAATTGCTTAGGTGATCGATTGTGTTATGAATTTGGATCTACGGGTTAGTTGAGTGAGAATTGTGATGGAAGATCTATCTATCTTTTGTCTTCTTCAATTCAATTAAACCCACCTCCAACGTGTTTTCCTCACTACCTCCGTATTCTCTCTCTGAAGTGCTTTTGTCACTCGCAAACCCTAATCGATATCTTGGCAGTTGTAGTATTGGTTTGGGGGCAGTTTCAACAATTAACTGATCCATTTGACGATGATGAAGGCGATGGTGGTATTTGTTCTAACTTTCAGTGAGTTTTCTTTGTTAGTGTTCTTCTAATTGTTGATATCTTTATTTGTTTATCTACAAATTAATGATTGTGTTGATTTCTTTCTTTGAGGAGACGAGCAACGATTAATGATTATGTAAGCTACGGTTTGAAAATGAAGATCAACCAAGGTGTATTCAAATGCCTACAATCTGCTATAAAATTGCATAATAACGCTAGAGATTTATTAGCACACAAATGCAGTTATACATTTTTTTTCACTGACTTAACAGTTTCTTTGTACATTGTACAGATAGCAAAGTTTTGGATTTGAAGTTTACCACTTGAGAATTTACGTAACTAAGGTCAGAAATTAAATGATTAGTAATAGAATGATTATTAAACTAAGATCTGGGGTTCCTATGATATCTTCTTTGGTGATATAAACTATGCGTCATTAATGGA
Source organism: Bidens hawaiensis (assembly GCF_021521415.1). Classification (NCBI taxonomy): domain Eukaryota; kingdom Viridiplantae; phylum Streptophyta; class Magnoliopsida; order Asterales; family Asteraceae; genus Bidens; species Bidens hawaiensis. Next base: position 274,809 of record NW_027494332.1, on the reverse strand, counting down.
GCATTGTTTTTTATATATCTAGGTACTTATAGGATTTGCATAACTGATGAAATTATCCAGTACACAGAATTAACTGATTAATGGAGATCATCCAAAGGGTAGTCAAACGCCTGCAATAATTCATTTAACCTCAGAAGTCGTTGATCTGCTTGAATATTGAACAATGCAAGTTTTGTGCATTGTCTTGAACCGGTCTTTGCCTTTGTGATATAAACTATAATAACAAAGCAGATAAAATTAGGAAACCTTATTGAAGAAACACTAAGTGACCCCGGGCAGATTACAGATAATCTGGGGGTTAAGTAGATATTTCCCACGAGGGTTAGGTCCGGCAAAGATGGATGTTCTTCAGATGACCTGCAAAACAGACACCGTGAACTCGTCACTGAGAAGGGGGGGGGGGGGTTCCTCCTTGTGACCACCCTCCGGCGTGAGAATCAGACTAGATTGCTCTGAATATAAGTGTATATTGAGAGAAATAGCTAGTGAAGGTAAGATGATGATACCGTTCCAAGGTGTTGGAGTATTTATAGCCGAATGTAGGTTTCCAAGCTGGTACAGCCAGCTGTATAATATTCCTTTTCTACCAACTGTGGGCTACGCACGTGCCATGCTGGTTGGTGGGTAGGCAGCGGCTGATAGTGACAAGGCCAGCTGTGTACTGCTCCTTTTCCGCCGGCTATGTACTATTCCTTTTCCGCCGGCTGTGTACTGTTCCTTTTCCACCAACTGCAGGCTATGTACGTGCCACGACAATGGTTGGTGAGTAGGCAGCGGCTGATAGTGACATTTTGTACTAGAGCGTGCTCCTCGTACTGTTGTCGATGAGCTGTCACCCTGTGATTGGTTCATGGGCTGCTCTGGTCAGATCTTGTCTATTTTGTCCATACCTTGGCAGGTATAGTACAAAAGACCTTCCAGAAGCGTACGGACTGGCTCATTTGGGCGGGAGTATTCCCGCCTTGCTCATTCCTTCAGGTGACACTGAATTATTGAGTTAGTACCTTGTGCGTGTAGCCTTGCTATTAGTGCGGGTAGCCTTCCCTGATGGCTTGTATCCGCAGCTGCGGGAACAGGCGGGGTACTTCACCATTGGGAGGCTTTTCCTGCGGGAACAGCTGGCGTACTGCGCGTAAGGTCTTCATCTCTGAGCATGGTGGGTCCTGCGGGACCAGTTGGTCCTTGCGCAGACGTCCCTCTTCAAGGTGAGTCTTGCGGGTCCAACTGGGCTCTGCTGGGACCTACCTCTTCAAGTCCCCCCAGTCCAATGTTCTTCTCATGAATTGTTAATAAGTGAGGTGAACTTTTGGACTTAAGCAAGGGGTTTTGAAAAGGGTTTTTAGTTTTAAGGTTTTCCGTGGGGATTCTTCCCGCGGTTTTCCTAATGTCACTCGCAGAAATTCCCGACTTTTCTGCCTGATCTTTGGTTGTGACGCGGGTAGGTGTTTAACCCCTTCGCACATCGGGAGCGTTAAGTTTCACTTGCATAGATTCTTCACGAGATTTTGGTAGTTTCAGACATAGTGATCAGTTATGTTAAACCACCAATTCCGCCTTGAAGTTTCAAACAAGGTAGTTCTCAACGTTCCCGCTATGCGGATGTGCTATTTCTCTTTCCGCAAGCACGGTCCAGAAGATCCTTCTTGGTTTCAATTCCCTGCAAGTGCTAAGTATGTGAAGGGTTTCGCCTTGAAACCGTACCCGCACTCGTCTTATAGTTTCTTTACTTCCAAGGTATTCTTGGCTTCAATTCCCTGCAGGTGCTAGGTATGTGAAGGGTTTCGCCTTGACACTGTACCCGCACTTGTCTTACGGTTTCTTGGATACCAAGGTAAGGGGGTATATTCCCTCTTATTTTTGAATCTTTGAATCTTTTTGAATTTCGAAAAGTTGGTGAAAGGATAAGAACAGTCCAAACTGTTGAAGGGACGTTAGTGTCCGACGGTTTCTTCTGACAGTTTCAGGACGTGCAGGAAGTTATGACGACGTGACAGTATATGGTCATTCCAGACGCTTTTTCAGGCGCGTGGGCGCGATTTTTCGGGCGCGTGGGTGCGGATTTTACGGCGCGCGTCCTGTCAACAGCTGTTGCCAGCTTGCTTTTTCCACGTGTCATAGTTTCATTGCACCTTCGTTTTTCTCTCTCCCCCGCATTAAATACATCGCATTCATTGTGATGAGTATATAAAGGGGGAGAGGGTTCATCTTAATTCACACTTTCACTTCTCTCTTCTTCTTCTAAACGATTTCCGGCGAATACTCTAACTTTCTGTCGAGCATTCTCCTGAAATCGTTCTTCTTTACCTCCAAAACATGTCTTCTACTCATGATTCAGAAGCTACCGCCGAGGAGTCTGACTTGTACGTCGAGAATCCGACGTCTACGTCTGATAAGGATGATAAGAGCACTGCTGGCGAATGCCAGTGCGCTCTTACCACCGAGCTTTATCAGTACATCGTCAGGAAGTTCATGCTCGAGCCGTTCGAGCCTGAGTTTCCTGAGCCTCACCAGACAGTGTATGATGCCCCAAGGGCAAAATAGGGGTATATGCTGCCTTCTTCGTCTATGGGAATCTCAGGTTCCCATTGACGAAGTTTGTATACCGTGTTTTGGAGAGACACGGTGTACACCTGACGGAGATACACCCAATGGCGATTGCCAAGATCCGCCATTTTGAATGGGTGTGCCTCATTCTTGGCGTGGAGCCCATGTCGACCGCCTGATGACCTTCTACTCCTGGAGGTGCATCCAAGGCTGGTACACCCTGGTCACCCGGATCAAGGGTTTGAAGATCTGCGCTACCGAGCGCAGTCTTCGGTCTTGGAAGCGGGAGTTCTTTTACATCTCTGCCCGTGTCGTCCCTATTGCGATGACATTCAAGAACGGGAGAGCACTCCCTAGCCTTCACGCCACCAACTAGCAGGAGGCGGAATGGTTTTCCAAGATTTCCCGGATCCAGACTCCGGTTTACCGCTTTGCGGAGTCCGGCATGGTGATGCTCGGTATGAGCCGGGTGTGGAAGGATGCGGAGGCGCGACAGATTTCCATCGTCCTTGAATACGGTTTGAACTTTATCCCCTACGGTATGCTCCGTCTTCTTTGTTGATTTAGGGTTTTTCTTCTAACTGTTTCTCTTTTTATTTCAGAGGGGAATGACTTGCAGTCGCTCCTGCATCCGCGGGAAGCTGGTGGTCCCGCTCGGCTGGGTACTCGTGCTCTTGATGATAACGAGTTGCCCATCCTCGAGCAAACGGCGGATCGGTTTGTGGAGGTCTATCCGACAGGCCACGAGATACTGAGCGCCACGTGGCCAGGTAAAATATTATTTAACCCTCGCCCTCTCAATGCTCAAACCTATGCTGGAATTCCTCTAATCTTGTCATCTTCTGATGAGGAATCCGCAGATGGTCATTTCCTTGCGCGGAAGAAGAAGGCTGCTGGCGGGAAGGGTAAGGCGAAGGTTGCCTCCACTGCCGATCAAGGGAACCGGTCCGAGTCTGAGACTGAAAGTGAAGAGGCGGCGGGGAACCCTGGTGGTGGTGAGACCACTGCTCCGGAGGTTGAGAAGGCTGTCACCTCCGAGCAACCCAGGACGACGACGGTGACCGGTATGAAGAAGCCGGCTCCATCGGGTTCGTCCCCGCCTGTTCGCACCTTCAAGCTCAAGAGAACTCGTAAGTATAATCTTCATTTACTTTAATTTCATATCTTTCCGCCATTATACTTATATATCTTGTCTTCGTGCAGGTGTGGATGCTACCGCATTCCAGAGTGGAGCGGAAGGGAGCAGCTCTGGACCCATGAAGGTAGGTTTGGTCAACCTACCCGAGGCGATGACCCATGTGGCTACGCCTGTTAGCAGTATTGGTTCAGTTGCTCATCCCGTTGAGCCAACTGTTCCAGCTGTAACATCATCCCCGCCGGCTGTCAGTGCCATTTTCACATAATCCATCACTGAGCCGGCGGTGATTTCTCTTGCGGGTTCTTCCGCAGCAACATCCACGGTTGTGAGTTCACCTCCGGTGAGTTCACCTCCGCTGGTTTCCACTGCGGCGGCCTCCACCATGCCTCCTCCGGCGCCGGCGACTACGGCCGGTCCTTCAGGTACGTTCGGGGTTGGGGCGTCTAGCCAATCCTTGCCTCCTTCCCGTCTTCCTGACCTTTTTGATGGATATCCTTAGGTTCAGGTGATGAGTTTGGTGGCTATCGGCCTGTTGTCGACCCTACAGGTGCGTAGGGTTATTTTGGCCTATATCCCTTTTATCATTTCTTTTTCTCTAACTGTTTTTTGTTTTATTGCAGTTCGTGATTCCAACGAGGTGTACGCTCCTCGGTGGAATATCCGCCGGGGAACGACCCTCCGGACTGCTGAGGAGTGCGTCGAATGGGCGCGTCACGCCGCCCCAGGCGGTGCGCTGGGGGAGGCCATGGCCAGCTACCAGGAAGGTAGGCTGTCCAACGAGCTCCGAATCCTCCTCGCCCGGATGCAGCCGCGCGTCGAGCTACTTTGTCGTGAAAACGACAAGTTAAAGACGGCGCGTAGCCTTGATGTGGCTCAGGCGCGGGCTATCCGGGAGGAGAATGCGAAGCTTGCCGCCGTTGCTGCGGAAAAGGAGAAGGCCTTCAAGGCCCTCGAGGTTGAAGTTCAGGCCCGGCTCGAGGCCCGTTCCAAGCCTGCCCAAGCTGTTAACGAACAGCTTCGGTTGGCCAAGGAAACTGCACGGAACGCAACCGAGAGGGCCACCAAGGCTGAAGCTGTTGCTGAGCCTCTATGCATCGAGAATGAGGAACTTAAAGCCAAATTAGAGAGGCTCCAGCAGGCTCATGATGCCTTGGCCATGGAAGATGCCAAGAAGCTCCAAGAGATCTTGGACCAGAGGGGGGTGCTTGACCACACTGAGCGGAAGCTAAAGGGCGTCGAAGAGGCTGCAACCAAAGATGTGTTGCTTGCCAACCTTACAAAGAACGAAGCCGAACGCGCCCGTAATGAAGCTCAAGCTGCCCTCCAGGAGGCTCTGGTTACCAAGGAATGCGCAGGTATGTCTTCGAGAAGCGTTGTCGCAGGTATGCGCAGTTTCACAATTTCTTTACGCTTTTCCTTACACTTAGAAGAGTTTTTGATATACTTCTGTTTTGTAGGTTGTGCATCGGGTCTTTACGAACACATCATATGATGATGCGATGAGCGCAGCCCTCAACGCTTCTCATGAGGATGGGGAAAAGGCTGGCTTCCTGCTTGGTCTAGGGTTTGTTGAACAAGGCATCCCGCCTTCCAACTTCCCTCTTTATGATGTGGATACTGAAGCTGCTTATGACCAAGCAGTGAATCAGTATGCTGCCTTCCCGCATCCGGTGGTGGAGAAGGTGAACGAGATTACTGCTGCTGATGATGGGCTAGCTATCCTCAAGGCTTTCTTTGAACCGCCACACTCTACTGATGGTGCGGGTCCAAGTGGGAGTGGTCCTGAAGCTTGATCATTTAGATCCCTTTCCACCATTAGGGTAGATTTTTATTTTTGCACAGATTTACTCTTGTATGCGGGTACATGCCCGGCAATTCTTGTAATATTTGAATTTTGATGGAATAAAGATTATTTGTTAATGCCTTGCCTTGTTTATTTCACGCATATTTTGGTTTAACTTAGCAATTTCTTGAGTACTTGGATAAGTTAACTTTTCAACGTGGCAAATAATAAGTTAAAGTTTTGCTTCCTCTTTCGTGATTGTGCGGGTAAGACCGTCACTTTCACTTAGTAGGATGGCTAAACTTTACCTATATCTGACCTGCGTGGAGGTTTTCCTCATCTTTTCCTTAGAAATTTTCTAAGTATTTTGAATAAGTTAACCTTTCGACGCGCGGTTGTCAATAGGTTAATGTTTAGTTTCCTCTATCATGATTGTGCGGGTATGACCGTCACTTTCATTTAGTGGGATGACCAAACTTCACCTATAACTGACCTGCGTGAAGGTTTTCCTTATCTTTTCCTTAGAAATTTTTACCGTTTTATGTGTTTATGCGGGTTTTGCCGCCTTCCACATGCAACGGCTTACTTCTTCCCATAATTATTCGGTGAATACTGGCATATCAGTGTGGGAAGTTCATAAGTATAAAGGTAAGGCTATCAACACAATGTGATAAAGGAGAATCATTTCTATTAGAAGTGGCTCTAGGCCTTTTCTTTACAAGTTTGGAATTGATCTACATGTAATATTTGTGTAATTGAGCTCCGTTCCATGTTCTTGGGATGGGAGTGCCATCGAGCCTTTCGAGCCGGTATGCGCCCTTTCCCAAAACTTCTTTGATAATGTACGGTCCTTCCCAGACCGGTGCCAGCTTTCCTGGGCGCTCTTGGTTTGAAGCCTCGTTGTTACGCAATATGTAGTCTCCTACATTGAAGTTGCAGAGTTTTACCCACGTGTTGTAGTACTTTTGCATTTGTCGCTTGTAGTTCTCTTCACGCGCTGCGGCTAAGTCTCTGCGTTCTTCGGTTAGCATAAGGTCTAACCGTCTTTCCGCATCATTGTCTTCTGGCTGAATCAAGACCCTTGGTGAGGGTAAACCAACTTCGACCGGGACCATGGCTTCAGTGCCATAAGTGAGGCTGAACGGGGTTTCTCCCGTACTGGCCTTTTTCAGCGTTCTGTTTGCCCGAAGGATGTGTGGTACTTCGTCCACCCAGCCGGATCTGTGTTCCAAGAGTCTTTTCTTTATGCCTTCGACGATGCTTTTATTTGCTCTTTCCACCTCACCGTTACCTTGCGGGTGTGCCACTGAGGTAAAGGTGTGGGTGATTTGAAGTTCTTCCAGCCACTTTTGTAGCTTCTTGTCAGCAAAGTTGGTGCCGTTATCGCTCACCAATGTCTGTGGAAGTCCAAAACGACAAATAATAAATTCCCAAATAAATTTATTAATATGTTTTGCGGTTGTTTGGGCTAAGGGTTTTGCTTCTATCCACTTGGTGAAGTAGTCGATGGCTACCACTAGGAACTGAACGTTTCCTGCTGCTGTGGGAAATGGGCCTGTCACATCGATGGCCCACTTCTGAAATGGCCACGAAGAGGTGACTGGAACAAGTTCATTCTTCGGGCGATGCGTGTTAGGTGCGTAGAGTTGGCAAGACCTACACCTTCTGATGTATGCCAGCGCATCCGTATGCATCCCCGGCCAAAAGTATCCCGCGTTGTTTAGCTTAGCTACAACAGCGCGTGGACCTGCGTGTACTCCACAGATGCCCTCGTGTACTTCCCTTAGGAGGTAGCCAGCATCTTGGTTGTCCACGCATCTTAGGAGTGGGCCAAGAAAGTTACGTCTGTAAAGGATGTCATCGATGAGTTGATAATTCAGTGCTTTACAGCGTATTTTTCTTGCCTGTGTTTTTGACTCTGGTAGTATACCCGCTGCAAGGTAATTTATTATCGGTGTCATCCACGTTTCTGTGCCGGTTTGGATGACACAAATTTCCTTGTGCGGGACTGATGGTGCTCCAAGGAGTTCAATGCGGATGTCCTTACCCAAATGGGTGAAGGCTAACGATGCAAGCTTGCTTAACGCATCCGCAGATTTGTTTTCGCTACGCTTGACGTGTATGACTTTACAATCGTTAAAATCGTGCATAAGGGTTTTTGCCTGTGCGAGGTACAGGGCCATTGTGTCGTTCACGGCCGTGTACGTCCCGTTTATTTGGTTGGCTACTAACATGGAATCTACGTGGGCTTCCAAGTTTTTCACTCCCATCTTACGCGCAATCCTCAGCCCGGCCAAGAATGCTTCATACTCTGCTTCGTTATTCGTACTTGGGAAATCCAGTCGAATAGCGTAAGTGTATTCTTGGCCTGCTGGGTTAGTTAGTTTCAACTCTGCGCCTGAACCCTCGTTGCTGGCTGCTCCATCAGTATAGAGTCGCCAGACATCATTGATGTCCTGTGCTGGGGAGGGTTGAGCCTCCTCCTGGCACTCTTTCTCCCGCGAAGCGGGGACTTCTGCAATAAAGTCGGCCAAGACCTGGCCTTTTATGGCTGGTCTCGGCTTGTATTTTATCGCATATTCCCTCAACTCAATTGCCCATTTGGCTAGACGTCCCGATAACTCGGGTTTGCCTAGAACGTTTGCAAGTTTGAAGTTGGTGAGAATGGTGATTGGGTGACCTTGGAAATATCGTCTTAGCCTGCGTGAAGCCTGTACAAGTGCTAAGACTAATTTTTCTAGAGTAGAGTACCGGGTTTCTACGTCTGTTAGGACACGGCTAACATAGTAAATAGGCATCTGGATACCTTTTCGCTCTACTAGCAGGACTGCCCCGGTTGCTCTATCTGTGGCGGAAAGGTATATGATTAATTCCTCCCCCGCTTCTGGTGCTGTGAGCGTTGGGAGTTCGATCAAGCGTGACCGAATTTCTTGAAAAGCTGCTTCCGCTTCTGGTGTCCAGCGGAAGTGCGTTTTCTTTAAACAGTTTCTCAATGTTGACACGAATGGGAACGACCTATCCGCATGGTTTGACAAAAAGCGGTTAAGTGCGACTAGGCGTCCATTCAGTGTCTGAGCTTGCTTGATGGTAGTAGGTGATTCCATTTTGATAATGGCTTCGACCTTTTCAGGGTTCGCTCTGAAGCCATCTTTAGTAACAATGACTCCTAAGAACTTCCCTTCTTCCATCCCAAAGAAACACTTGCTCGGGTTGAGCTTCATGTTTATCTTTCTGAGCGTGTTGAAAGTTTCTTCGATGTCTTTCAACATCGCTTCTGGCTCAGGGCTTTTGATGCCCAAGTCATCCATGTAGACTTCCAAGTTTCTCCCAATTTGGGCATGAAACTCTTTGTCCATCAGGCGTTGGTATGTGGACCCTGCATTCTTAAGTCCGAATGGCATCATTTGATAACAAAATGTGCCATCGGGCGTCCGAAATGCGGTTTTGTCCTGATCATCTACGGCCATGTGGATTTGATGGTACCCCTTATATGCGTCAAGGAAGCATTTAAGGCGAAACGGTGCTAATGAATCCACTTTGAGGTTAATTTCGGGTAACGGGTAACAATCTTTGGGGCATGCTTTGTTTAAATCTTTGAAATCTATGCACATGCGCCATTGTTTGTTAGCCTTCGGTACCATAACGGGATTTGCAACCCATGTTTGATATCTACTAACGCGTACGATGCCCGCGTCAAGGAGTTCCTTGAATTGGGTTCTACACGCGTTAGCTTGTTCCGCCCCCATTACTCTGCGCTTTTGTATGACTGGCGTAAAAGCCGGGTCACACTTGAGCTTATGCTCTGCTTTACTTCGAGGTACACCAGTCATGTCAGCTGGTGTCCACGCGAAGATGTCAGCGTTTTTCTGTAGTAAGCGTTTGAGTAAGGTGCGCGTAGGATCAGTGATTGTTGGGCCAATGGTAACAGCCTGGTCAGGGTATTTGCCATTGAGGGCCCATTTTTCTGGTTCGGTGATGGTTGGTTTAGCCATCTTTGGTTTGGGTTTAGATGAGACAGATGCGATGCATACCTGGGGGATACCGGTGATCATCGCTACACCCTCAGCAGTTGGCCATCCCATCATGCCGTGGACTGAAGATACCACGGCGTTGAATCTTGCCATCCCGTCTCTCCCGAAGAGAATATCGTATGTGTGATGCGGCTTCCTCATTAAGACGAAGTCCACGTCTTCTGTGCGGGAGTGTTTCCCGTCCGTAAGAATGACGGGGAAAGATAGGATACCCAGGGGGGTGTTTGTGCTGCCATCGAACCCTTCCATTGAGGCGTAGACCGTTTCCAGGCGTTCCTTGTCTTCGTCGTCTAGCTTGTCGAAGAACTGCCTGTACATAACCGTTGACGAGGCGCCGTTATCAGCAAGAGTGCGGGAAGTGATGTAGTGCCCCAGCTGGCTTTTGATGACGATAGGGCCTTCTTTGCTGGGTCCTCCTGGCACTCGCGGGAAGCGCACCTCAGCTTCCTTCCACGCGCATGGTTCAGTCGTTCGTCTTTTTCTTCCTCTGATGTTACTATGAACCATGTGGATGCTGATGTCAACGGGCTTTCATCCGTTGCCTTTGTACCGGTTATCATTCCTCCCTCCATTCTTGATTGATGCCACAAGGTGTGCAAGTCTTCCATCCTTGACGAATGTTTCAACAATATCCTTCAAGGATGTACACTCCTCAGTGTTGTGACCCTTTGTCCCGTGAAAGTCACAGGATTTGCTCTGATCCGCATTAGGTCGCTGCCGGATTATTGGAGCTTTTGGCCATGGGAGTTTTTCGGTGGCAAATATCTCCGTGACGCTTTTGGTGAGTGGCGTCCACCTGTGTTTTCGGCTTGAAGGGTGCGTGTTATCCCTTCCGCCTACTAGAGGGCGAGAGCTGGATGAGGTGTCAAAGTTTACCCTTGACTGCCAAATACCTAGCTTCCTCTTTTTGTTTTGCCGGGCGGTCCGAACGTTGTTTTCTCTAGTCCTCTGCGTGTAGAGGTGTGTGTTCTGGGGAAGATCCCTTCCCAGTTGCTTCTCCGTTTCGGCAAAGCGCTTGGCCGCCGTCATGATGGCATCCCATGTGGATGGCATGCCGTCCTTACCCGTCAACGTGCGGATAAGCTCTGGGTATTCGGCGCCCTGGATGAAAGCGGCGCGAACAAGATCTTCGCTTATTGTGCCCAGACCCAACTTTTTGGAGTTGAAGCGAGTGATGAAGTCTAGTAAAGATTCATCCTCCTCTCTAACGCAGTTGAGGATCGTCCACTGCTCTTCAGTGTATTTCCTCTGTTGAGTGAAGTGTTGGCTAAATTTGTGTTGAAAGTCCGCCCAATCATAGATGTGGTGGACCGGTAAACGATCAAACCACGCTCTGGCCGCTCCAACCAGCGTCATCTGGAACATATAACACCACGTGGGTTCCGTCCAGTTGCTGACGGTTGCCCCCGCTATGAATCTGTTCAAGTGATCATCTGGGTCGGATATACCATCATAAGTGCCGATGTTGGACATCTGTTTGGCACTTCTCGGGGCGATTGCTTCCGCAATGTCCCTTGCAAACTTGGATGTTCCCGCATTTGCAGCAGTTGGTCTAAAGGTTTTGGAGAAGTCACGTGGGTTTCCCCCCGCCTTCCTTGGTTTGAAGGTTTCTCCGAAATTCCTTCTTGGTTGGAAGTCCGTTTCCTTACGCTTCCCTTTCGCCCTATGGCGAGGGTTTGCGTCGGTGTCGGATTCCTCCCGATCATCGTCCGAGTACTCGCACTCACTGCTCATGTTGAGCTGTTGTCGAGTGCTTCCGAATTCGTCAACCTGTTGGAGTGAACGCAAGCGTTCATCCAACTCAGCTTGGAATTCCTTCTGACGTGTTTCGGCCCACGCCTTAACTTGATCGAGTGTTTGGCGGGGGAGCCTTGTCTGTTTCTCCAACTGGGCATCGGTGAATCCCAGTGAAAGATTGTTTACTGCACTTGCCCCGGCTTGGGTAACCGGGGTAGTGTTCGTAAAATTTGTGTAACCGCCGGTGTTCCCCCCAGTAGCTGGGGTTGTGGTTACCGGGGTTTCTTGGTCACTCACTGGCCTTCGGACCGGAGTAACGTTAACCATCTTTTCAGAGGTTTTGAAAAAACTGAGAAAATTAGTTCTAGCTTTTATGCACGGATGGCGCCAATGAAGAAACACTAAGTGACCCCGGGCAGATTACAGATAATCTGGGGGTTAAGTAGATGTTTCCCACGAGGGTTAGGTCCGGCAAAGATGGATGTTCTTCAGATGACCTGCAAAACAGACACCGTGAGCTCGTCACTGAGAAGGGGGGGTTCCTCCTTGTGACCACCCTCCGGCGTGAGAATCAGACTAGATTGCTCTGAATATAAGTGTATATTGAGAGAAATAGCTAGTGAAGGTAAGATGATGATACCGTTCCAAGGTGTTGGAGTATTTATAGCCGAAGGTAGGTTTCCAAGCAGGTACAGCCAGCTGTATAATATTCCTTTTCTACCAACTGTGGGCTACGCACGTGCCATGCTGGTTAGTGGGTAGGCAGCGGCTGATAGTGACAAGGCCGGCTGTGTACTGTTCCTTTTCTGCCGGCTATGTACTATTCCTTTTCCGCCGGCTGTGTACTGTTCCTTTTCCACCAACTGCAGGCTATGTACGTGCCACGACAAGGGTTGGTGAGTAGGCAGCGGCTGATAGTGACATTTTGTACTAGAGCGTGCTCCTCGTACTGTTGTCGATGAGCTGTCACCCTGTGATTGGTTCATGGGCTGCTCTGGTCAGATCTTGTCTATTTTGTCCATACCTTGGCAGGTATAGTACAAAAGACCTTCCAGAAGCGTACGGACTGGCTCATTTGGGCGGGAGTATTCCCGCCTTGCTCATTCCTTCAGGTGACACTGAATTATTGAGTTAGTACCTTGTGCGTGTAGCCTTGCTATTAGTGCGGGTAGCCTTCCCTGATGGCTTGTATCCGCAGCTGCGGGAACAGGCGGGGTACTTCACCATTGGGAGGCTTTTCCTGCGGGAACAGCTGGCGTACTGCGCGTAAGGTCTTCATCTCTGAGCATGGTGGGTCCTGCGGGACCAGTTGGTCCTTGCGCAGACGTCCCTCTTCAAGGTGAGTCTTGCGGGTCCAACTGGGCTCTGTTGGGACCTACCTCTTCACTTATGCACGAAAAAAATGGCAAGACGGGTACTTTTTTGTACAAGTCAAAACAGATTGGGTCGGTGTTTACATATCTCTGTCCAATTTCTTTAATGGTATATATATCTATACTCTATAGCCCTATACAAAAAAAAATCATGTTCATGCACAGGTCATGAAAACGTTCCTAAACTCTTTGTACAATGTGTTGGGCTCAATTTCTACTGTTTACAGAACCAGTTGATGCTTGAATCAATTTCTATGCTTGAGAAGAAGGTTTGGTAATCTTCCAGACCTTAAATCATTAATTTTTTATTTCTTTGAACGGTAATATTGTACGGACATCAACCCATAGGATAATGGATTAAAGAATGAAAATATATAGGGTTTTATAACTGGTTTTCAAGTTATATGGCAGTTGGGATTTCCAAGTGCATTTCTTTTACATACAAGTCATCTGATTAGAAATTTAGTGTTTTGACTTGGTTGACTTCATTGATCTTAGCATTTTTATTAAGATCTTTAATTTTGCTAATGTAGTTTTTTCGTGTTAGTTTAGGTGGATAGTGTTGGATTCTGCAGAACTTAAAAGGAGTCTATGTCATATTTTGATATTGATAAACACAAATTCGTGATATCTCGTCGGACCAGAGCAAGAACACGAACTGCAAAGGTATGAATACCAACAAATTAATATAAATAAAAAATTTTAGTAGATGAGTTGGGAGTTATAAAGTTTTAAACTTTTTTCTTGATTTTTTTAGGTTGGAAAGGGATTATCAAAGAATTGTAAAGCCCAAAAGCTTACAGCTTTGGCTTGAAGCAATAAGTGAAATTTGAATGATAAATAGATATTACATCATAATGTTAACTCAAAATTTTCTTATATTATTCATCTTGCATTTATGCATATTGATCCAAGACATCGTACGTTATGGACACAATCTTCACTTTTACTACCTAAAATGGTTGCACTCACAAAGCAAATAACCTCTCTTTTACCGGTAAGAACATGTTTCAAATCTTAAGTTTTTAACAAAGAAATATATTCCTAACTTATGAACCAAATTTTTTTATTATTTTTTAAAAACTCAGAACAAACACAATGAACAAATATAAAAAAACATAAATTGATCAAAATATGCCCAAGTATATAAATTCTGAATGAATATAACAAACTTTCTAACAATAAATTAAATTAAAATCCAGAAAATATATATAATTGACAAATATAAATAATAATATTTTATTTTCAAATGATTATTTTCAAGGGCAGCAAGTTCATTTAAACTTTTTTTATAAATAATATTTTATTTTATGACTGCATTACCCTTATAAAACCATAACCATTTTTTATTTTTTTATTACAAGTTTGCAAACCGTTTGTTTGTTCATCCATAAATCTATATACCACTGTTTCTCCTTTATGCCTTTTTCTTTGATCTGTGTCTTCACATGCATTTCTAGAACGTAAGTTCCTTCACTTTAAAGGATTTCCATTTCCAGCTATAAATTTATCTCACCAGTGAAGGTTTATGCTTTTTTTGGGTGAATGCAAGGGAAAAAAAAGACTTATGCACTATAGGTAAACTAACAGATTACATATTATCAGGCAATCACGTTTTCTGTGCAAATACTGAGGTTGTGGGGGGGGAATCGAAAACATTAGGCAAATGCTTTGGAATGTGGGAAGTCATCAGCAAGCACTACTAGGACAACTTGGATAACAAACACTACTTTTTCTGTAACTAATATTTGTACAACCAAATATTTTGTAGTTAATACTTATGGCTGCTATAGAAAGTGACATCTTTTGTAACTTTTTAGTAATAACGTTTGAAACCACTCGTAATGTCCGGATAAGCCTTTTTGATATGGGAAGTCACGGTAATACGAGATCAATCTAAATAAGGAATGGACAACTATTTGGTGCCACAAGGACCAACCGATGATCGGTGATCGATCTAAATAAGGAACGGATAAATAGTTTCATACGAAAAAAAAGCGGCCAAAATTGACAAATGAACTACTATGTATGTATGTTATCTAAACAAACTTCGTACAACAAACTAAATTAAAATTTGAAAAAACATATTCATAATAATAGAAACGACAAATGCAAAAAACAACCCCCGTAATACGGGGGCTAAAAGCTAGTTATATATATATATATATATATCTAATAAAAAGGTTATTAATTCAATACAATTATAAACTTGAGAGATCATCAAATCGATCTATTGGTCCGACTTGTTTCAGGAACCAGACGATCACACTATTTTATAAATTAAAATGTTAATATATATTGCTAATTTTTTTTAATGATGAGATTTTATTAATCAGAACAGGCCAACAAGAAGCTAACAACCAATGCTCCCAATCTAAGAGAACTTTCTTAACCTCGATACCACCCATGAGAAGCTCAATCTTTACACGTCTTCCATGATTTTGCTTGTGGGGATCCTGAACTTGTCGTGGACTTTAGTGTTTCTCATATTTAAGATTTTAAATAAATCAATAAATGTGATTTGAAAAGAAAAAAAAGTAAAAATATTGAAATCTGATCCACCCACTTAGTATTGTTTGTTGGTTCAGCTGGTGCGACAGGCTTAAATGAAAACGGTTCAAATAGACTCATCAGGACTTATTATGGAACTGGTTTATGATATGACTTGCCCGACTTGTTTTTCCAACCTAGCTCCTAAGCATTTCTTAATAACATAAACGTTTCTTTGTAAATTATTTTGTGATTTCCTTATCTCAGATATCATATCATTTATAAACATAATAAATTTTGAAGTGTTCAGATTTAGTTATATTAAAAAATTAAATATAAAACACCGAGCTATAGGTATAGTGTTAGTCACTTTAAGTATAGTGTGGAAGAGTTTAAATTATTGCAAGGTTAGAAAATATTAGGGGAAATATTTGTTGTTATAAACAATCTAATATAAAAAAACAAAACAAAACTCTCAATAATCAGACGTCACTTTCGGTGTTCTCCTCTACCGTGTGAACACCGAAACCGTTGCACTTAAAAGTAAACAAATATTATTTAGTTAGTACACAAAAACATTAGTTTTTCCAAAAAACACAACTCATTATTGCATTTAATTCAATAAAAATCTGACACATTCAGATACAAATATACAATGATACTGCACCACTAGTATAAACATAGACCAAACATATACAAATTGTACAATAATAATCT
Source organism: Bidens hawaiensis (assembly GCF_021521415.1). NCBI lineage: Eukaryota > Viridiplantae > Streptophyta > Magnoliopsida > Asterales > Asteraceae > Bidens > Bidens hawaiensis. Next base: position 258,996 of record NW_027494332.1, on the reverse strand, counting down.
TTTCACACCGGAATGGAAGGTGAATACTTTTATCAGTAAATTTACTTTTATATATTATACAAACTACATTTATATATTTATATATATTTACAGGACATTGGACACTGTTTGTTTTATGAAAGTTCTTACTTTTTCACACCTCTACTTTATTTGTATGAATGTGGGAAGTGTAATAACTGATATAGTTTTTTTATATGTTTTCTTTGAATAAGTGAAATTTGTCTAGAGTAATTTTTCATGTATGTACTTTATTTTTGTAAATTTACTTTATTTTTTTAGAATTTCTTTTCAGGGTCTGAAGTTTTATAAAAGTATAAAATGAATCACCTCTATACATACCAAGAACTTGTAATGACGATTCGTCTATGAAATGGATGCAAAATATTTATTTATGTATTTCGTTATATAAAAAGTGAAATATTGTTCGAGACGGATATAGCGAATAATAATTATATAAAAATAGATATATTTATCATTTTATTTGATAAAGTTATTATGTAAATTTATCATATGTTTTTTATTTTGTATGGTCTAATTTTTAGTGGTTAAGAAAATTAATTTCCATTCCAGAATTTCAGCCTCATAAAACCCTATCTTCACTTGTAGGTGACAAGTTCAAACATTATAACTTTAGATATTTAACATCAACTAATAATATCATATTTTCTTTTTTAGAAGTTGCATAAAAGTTTATACAACTTTCATTTGATCAATATCATATTTAGAGGTGTGTGAAAACAGACATGTCGGGCGAGTTAGATACCGGACCTAAATGGATCCACGTCAAAACATGTAACTTTCTATTCGTATTACGCATAGCTTAACCTGTTAAAAATAAAAACACAACGTAACTTATATTATAAGTAAACAACTCCAAAATCAAATTATAAAACCCTATAGTGAAGCACCTTCAAATAACTAATGAGAACACAAGTACACAACTCTAAATACATGTTTAAAAAATAAAAATAAAAATAAAAATAAAAATAAAAATAACCATGTTTTCTCCATTCTTGAATGTATACATGCAACTGTATATGAAGTGTGAACAAAAGAATCTTTGTTCCTTGGATTATTGTTTTCTTTTTCTCCTTTTCTTTTAAAAGTAAATTAAAAAACCAAAAACTAAAGTAAATATAGATCCAGAGTCTTGAGAGTCAGAAAAAGATAAACAGACAAAAGAGAAAGTGTAGGAGAGAGAGAGAAAACAAGAGAGAGAGAATCACCAAATAATAATAATAATAATAATAAAAATAAAAAAATGGCATCAGAAGAGTTTGAGGAGGAGATAAAGAGAGGCAGAGGGAAGTGGAGATGGTCTGAAACGCAAAGTCTTGAAGTAGTCTCTGAAAACCCAAATTTACCCTTGGGATCACCTGAACCCAATATGGAAATGGAAGGAGAAAACAGTAAAAATGCAGAGAAAGATAAGGAGATTTCAGTAGGGTTTAAGGAGTTGTTCAGATTTGCAGACAGATTGGATTATGTGTTAATGGGAGTTGGCTCAGTTGGAGCCTTTGTTCATGGCTGTTCTTTGCCTATCTTTCTCAGATTCTTTGCTGATCAGATCTTGTTAATTCTTTTGGCTCCAATGCAAACAACATTGATAAAATGAGTCATGAAGTGTTAAGGGTAACAATCTTTTTCAAGTTCTTGATCATTTCTCATTAATAAAAATCATATTTTTCTTTTTATTTTTCAAATTCTTGATCTTTTTTTATTAAAAGATGATTTTTTTTTTCTTTTAAATTCTTGATCTTTTTTCATAAAAAAATTATCTTTTTTTTCAAATTCTTGATCTTTTTCATAAAAAAAATGATCTTTTATGTCAAATTCTTGATTTCTCTTGATGGGATTTGCAGTATGCATTTTACTTTCTTATAGTTGGAGCTGCAATATGGGCATCGTCATGGGCAGGTGTTTATGCTAACTTTTCAACTTTCAGTAACATTTTTTCAACTACTGTTAGAAAATTTTATTAATTTGAAATAATTATGCCATATTTTTCAGAAATATCATGTTGGATGTGGACTGGAGAAAGACAATCAACAAAAATGAGGATCAAATATCTAGAATCAGCATTAAGTCAAGACATTCAATACTTTGACACTGAAGTCAGAACATCAGATGTTGTGTTTGCTATTAATACTGATGCAGTTATAGTTCAAGATGCTATTAGTGAAAAGGTTAATAAAAAACATAACTTTTTGTTGTTTTATTATGCAAAAACATAATAAAGATGGTTTTCTAAATATGGGTGTTTTGTGTGTTTACAGTTGGGAAATTTTATACATTATTTGGCAACATTTGTGTCTGGATTTGTGGTGGGATTCACAGCAGTTTGGCAATTAGCACTTGTGACACTTGCTGTTGTGCCATTAATTGCTATAATTGGTGCCATTCATATGACCACATTAGCTAAATTGACTTCTAAAAGTCAAGAAGCTCTTTCTGAAGCTGGAAACATTGTTGAGCAGGTGAGTTTTATCTAATTTTTTTAAACCCTAAATCATTTCAAGAAATTAGCAATTTTTTCTGTTTTTAGATACCAAATAATCAATCTTTGATCTGGGTTTTTATTTAAGTTAAATTCAATACTAGAATTAATATAATAATATTCCCCTGTTTTTCTATGTGAGTCAAGAAAAAATCTAATCTTTTTCATTTTTCTAAAGTGGGTGTTCATGAATTTGATCTAAAAAAGCATTTTGTCTAAGATTTGATCTAAATTTCAAGAAAAAGGTTAATCTTTTAATGTTTTTCTCCCTTAATATTGCTATATATGATCAAAATTATAAGCTAAAAAAAGAAAAAAAATCTGTCTTTTGATGGTTTTACATATGTGGTGTTGTTTGAATGTAAGCTCAGTTCTGGAAACTGCTTTTGATATATTAAAGTTCACTGTTTTACTATTTTGGGCACTTTCTTGATCCATAAAAAAAATGCAGACAATTGCGCAAATTCGAACGGTTTTGGCGTACGTTGGTGAATCAAAGGCATTACAAGCCTACTCTGCAGCATTAAAAATCTCACAAAAACTTGGATACAGAAGTGGATTTGCAAAAGGATTAGGATTAGGAGCAACTTATTTCACAGTCTTTTGTTGTTATGCACTTCTTTTATGGTATGGAGGCTATCTTGTTAGACATGGTTACACCAATGGAGGACTTGCAATTTCCACAATGTTCTCTGTCATGATTGGTGGACTGTAAGCACTCTTTCTCTCACTAAAACTTCAGTTAAAAAATTTACTTGTTCTAGTTTCTAAAATTTACAAATTTTTTGATAGTGCTTTAGGCCAGTCTGCTCCAAGTATGTCTGTATTTGCAAAAGCGCGAGTAGCCGCAGCTAAAATCTTTAAAATAATCGATCATAAACCAAACGTTGATAGAAACTGTGACACGGGTTTGGAGTTGGATTCGGTCTCGGGTCAACTAGAGTTGAAAAATGTTGACTTTTCATACCCTTCAAGACCAGATGTTAAAATTCTAAACAACTTCAGTTTAAGTGTTCCTGCTGGAAAAACCATTGCTTTGATTGGAAGCAGTGGTTCGGGGAAGTCCACTGTTGTTTCCCTAATTGAAAGGTTCTATGATCCCACATCAGGTAATCAGAATGTACAACTATACATGCATACAGTACACCACATCAGTTGTAGAGCGAAAACCTCTTATTATTCTGTTTTGTTTGGTTTACGCAGGACAAGTAATGCTTGATGGTCATGACATTAAAGGACTGAACTTGAAATGGTTAAGGCAACAAATAGGTCTGGTTAGCCAAGAGCCAGCACTGTTTGCAACCACTATCAAAGAAAACATACTTTTGGGTCGGCCCGATGCATCGTTTGTTGAGATTGAGGAGGCTGCACGCGTCTCTAATGCTCATTCGTTCATTATAAAGTTACCCGATGCATACGATACTCAGGTTAGTCAATGACTCAACTTAAAACATTGGTGGTAATTCACCTTATCAAGCCTGGGTTTTTTAACATCCAGGTATGAGGGCATTTCGGTCATTTTACATCTTGAATGTTAAGTCAGTTAGTAAAATACTATAATGTTACAATAACCGTGTTCCCCTTAACGAAACCTACACATTTTAGTATCTAGGCGAAAGGGCATTTTGGTCATTTTGAATCTTTAAGTACGGGCCCGTGTGGTGGGACCGCATGGGTAACTTTAAGGTTAAAACATTGATGGTGATTGATCTTGATTGGATTTGGAGGATAAGGTGGGGCTTTCTTTAGTTAAAGGTTATAGCTTTTGATGTTGCTTATACTTCATTCTAAAGATTTAATATGAATGGCAAATTTGGTCAAAAAACAAACCTAACTTTTGTTTGTAAAAGTCAAATTTAGTATGGTTACTGAAGTTATAACATGGTTGTTTAGTCAACATTGCATGTGCAGATTTCTGCAAGAAACAAGAAATTAACTGCAACACCAGTGGATGAGAAGGACAATAATTAAAGAAATACATAAAATAAATAAATAAATAATAAATATTGAATTCCCCACATGACTGACAGGCTCAAAAGATTTTGTTTGACTGTGCTCATGTTCACTGAACCCTTTGACCAAAACTAAGACAAAACTGCATGCATTCTTTGACTTTCAGTCTTAAACTTGATGTGAATATGGTTTGGTTTGTGAAGAAATCTCAATAAGGGTGGGTCCCTACATAGACAAAATTACCAAATTACCCTCAACCTACTCCAAACACTTAACACTAAGCTCCCAAGTGTCAGGTCGGGTATAGGGCGGTTCAAAAGGCCTGCGGATCGAGCCTTTCTCAAAAAAAAAAAAAAAAACCTTGCTTGAAATCAGCTCAGTTTGTAAACGAGTCGAGCCCGAGTGAACGTAAGCTCACTCGTTAGCTAGCTCATTTAAGTTAAAGCCCAAATTTTTAATATATATAAATTATAAATTTTGTAGACTGTAAAATCTGCATTGTGTGTATGCTAAAAAAATTACCTGTTTTTATATACACCAATATGTGTAGAAACTATAAACTTAAAAATTAAAAAATATATATTTTTTTAAATAAAAGAACTGACTTGTACTCAACATTTCAGCTCATTAAGATAAACACACCAAGCCGGCTTGGCTCGTTCAAAATCGGGCTTAACAAAAAGTTATGTGCAGGTTGGGGAGAGAGGATTACAACTATCAGGCGGTCAAAAACAGCGAATAGCAATAGCATGAGCAATGTTAAAGAACCCTTCAATCTTGCTTTTAGATGAGGCTACAAGTGCTCTAGATTCAGAATCAGAGAAACTAGTACAAGAGGCGTTAGACCGGTTTATGATCGGGAGAACGACTCTGGTGATCGCCCACCGTCTCTCCACCATACGCAAAGCGGACCTCGTGGCAGTTTTGCAACAAGGTGGTGTCTTGGAAATTGGAACTCATGATGATCTTATTGCCAAAGGCCAAAATGGTGTTTATGCTAAGCTTCTAAAGATGCAAGAAGTTGCTCATGAAACTGCTTTGAATAATGCAAGAAAAAGTAGTGCAAGACTTACTTACTTCAAGTTGACTAAGTCAAATTTGACCATTTAATTCAACCTAATAGTCAAACTTGTTTCTAACAAGTGTGGTTGTTCACCAGTTCGATTTTGACGGTTTTTAATCGAAACTAAAGTCAAACCGTTAATATTTGTTTTTTACCATTGTTGTAAACCAAACTAAACCGTTACTAACGGTTTGACTTTAGTAAACATACGGTCTGTTTTATAAACAAACCGTAAAAAAACTGACTGTGTAACCAAACCGATTGACATGTTTCAGGCCTTCGAGTGCAAGACCGTCGGTTAGTTCACCAATAATGACACGAAACTCATCTTATGGGCAATCACCATACTCACGAAGATTATCTGATTTCTCAACCTCAGAGTTTAGCATCGATGGAGGATACCCGAACCACCGGCACGAGAAGCTTCAGTTTAAGGTGCAAGCAAGTTCCTTCTGGCGGCTGGCCAAAATGAACTCACCTGAATGGACCTACGCGTTGGTTGGTTCCGTGGGTTCAGTGATCTGTGGTTCACTCAGTGCATTCTTTGCTTATGTTCTAAGTGCTGTCCTGAGTGTGTACTACAATCAAGATCATGAATACATGGTTAAAGAGATTGGAAAATATTGTTATCTGTTGATCGGAGTGTCATCGGCTGCGCTTATTTTCAACACGCTGCAGCATTGTTTCTGGGATATTGTTGGTGAAAACTTGACGAAACGGGTCCGGGAGAAGATGCTCGAGGCGGTGTTGAATAATGAGATGGCGTGGTTCGATCAAGAGGAGAATGAAAGCTCTCGGGTGGTGGCCAGGTTGAGTTTGGACGCGAATAATGTCCGCTCCGCCATTGGTGACCGCATTTCGGTTATTATGCAGAACTCTGCACTCATGTTGGTTGCCTGCACCGCGGGTTTCGTTCTTCAGTGGCGTCTTGCTCTTGTTCTTATTGCTGTTTTTCCTTTGGTGGTTGCAGCAACTGTTTTGCAGGTGCTGTAATTTTTATTAAATTCCGTGAACCAAACGCGTCCTAAGGTTTTTTATTTAACTGTTTAGTATTTTTCTTATTTGAACAGAAAATGTTTATGGAAGGATTTTCGGGCGATTTGGAAGGCGCACACGCGAAAGCCACGCAGCTCGCTGGAGAGGCGGTGGCGAATATGAGAACCGTGGCAGCGTTCAACTCGGAGACAAAGATAGTCAACTTATTTACGACGAGTCTCGAAGCACCGGTTTGTAGATGTTTCTGGAAGGGACAAATTGCCGGAAGCGGGTTCGGGGTGGCTCAGTTTTTGCTCTACGCTTCGTACGCGCTCGGGCTTTGGTACGCGTCATGGCTCGTAAAGCATGGAATCTCTGACTTCTCAAAAACCATTCGTGTGTTCATGGTTTTAATGGTTTCGGCCAATGGTGCGGCCGAAACTCTGACCCTGGCTCCTGATTTCATCAAAGGCGGCCGGGCCATGCGGTCAGTGTTTGACCTTATTGACCGCAAAACCGAGATTGAGTCGGATGATCCTGACTCAACTCCTGTTCCTGACCGCCTTCGAGGGGAAGTCGAACTCAAACATGTTGATTTCGCTTACCCCTCTCGTCCTGACACCCTAGTGTTTAGTGGTTTTTGTTTACGGGTCTGAGCCGGAAAGACTCTCGCCCTAGTGGGCGCAAGCGGGTGTGGAAAGAGCTCGGTTATCGCACTCATTCAAAGATTCTACGAGCCGACATCTGGACGTGTGACAATCGACGGAAAAGATATCCGTAAATATAACCTAAAGTCACTACGCCGACACATCGCCACGGTCCCACAAGAACCGTGCCTTTTTGCAACGACGATTTACGAAAACATAGCATACGGGCACGAGTCAGCAACCGAAGCAGAGATTATCGAAGCCGCCACACTTGCTAACGCGCACAAGTTCATATCTTCATTACCAGACGGATACAACACGTTTGTGGGCGAACGAGGTGTGCAACTTTCGGGTGGACAAAAGCAACGTGTCGCCATTGCACGGGCCTTTTTAAGAAAAGCCGAGATAATGCTACTAGACGAAGCGACAAGTGCACTAGACGCAGAGTCAGAAAAATGCATCCAAGAAGCACTTGAGCGTGTTTGTTCAGGGAAAACAACGATTGTTGTTGCGCACAGGTTATCGACGATACAAAATGCTCATAGTATCGCGGTTATTGATGATGGCAAGGTTGTGGAACAAGGGTCACACTCACATTTGTTGAAAAACTATGTTGATGGATGTTACGCGAAGATGATTCAATTACAACGATTCTCACACGGGCGTGAAGTTGTAAATGTGGTGTCGGGTGGTTCGAATTCCTCGACTATGTGATAGTCTACGAATTCGAATGTTTTGTGTGTTATATTTGTAACCTTTTTGAATGTAACTTTCAATGTATGTTGTAACGTTTAGTTGTCTAGTATATGAAAAGGTTTTGTTGTATGAAATGAGGTTTCTTGCAAACACAGCGTTTATTTAGAATTCTACAAGTAAAACAACCATTTTGGTTACACAAAATATAAATATAATTATCCTATATATAAAACGAAATAGACGGTGGGAACTGTAGCCAATCTACGGTAACAAGTGATACTTTGATAATTTCACATTATTGTAACTGTAAGTTCTCAATTTATCAATTACATAAAAAATAAAAAATATATAAAAACTCATTACTCTTTAGCCCCACACCTATCCGTTAGACCCATAGCCCCTCCCAAATAATAGAAACCAGTGTACAAATTTTGTAATTTTAGTCCCTTAACTTTTAAGTTCTTTTAAATTAGCCTTCTTAAAGTTATAAGCTATTTTAGTTTGATCCCTAAACTTTTTTTTTTGTTAAACTTTGTTTACTTTGTAATTTTGCTCCCCTAAAATATTCATGGTTTAATATGTTCTTTAATTTGTTGTTATATGTATATATTTATATTTAAGTTACTGATCTTTTTTAATGACCATCATACGAAGTTTTTAGATTTTTTAGTATGCCGTTACAACATGCTTTTAATGGCCAACATACGAAGTTTTTTATATTTTTAGTATGCCGTTACGACATGTTCATCTTATCTATAACGCGTTGTTAAAGAACGAAGGTGCATTTGCAATAAAGAAATAAGTTTCATTGAAAACGAAATTGTATTTGCAATAGAATATATTTTTTGTATTGTAAGCTATATAGTGAGTGTAGTACCACGTCGATACCGTAATGAGCCGAATCAATACCAACCAGGGTTTTTTTGTATTTAGATATATTTTTATCATTTTTGTATTAAAGTGATAGTCGTTATGATGTGTTTGTATATTTGCATTTAAAAACTCGAGCATGTTACTGAGTTCCTCGCGTAGCGCGCGAAAGGAACACACTAGTTGTTACAATATTAATAAATTGCCCTTTGTTACATACAAACAGTATTTTTAAATCTGTCAATTAAAAGCAAATATGTCAAGTTGTCAACACCAGTCACCATCAACTAGGCTTGTAAATGAACCGAACGTTCGGTGAACTATCGTGAATCATTCGGCGGGAAGTTCGTTTATGCTCGTTTATTTAATAAACGAACAAACATGAACAAAAAATTTGTGTTCGTTTAATAAACGAACGAACATGAACACATGTTCCGTTCGTTCATTTATGTTCATGAGCGTTTGTTTATTTATGTTCGTTTATGTCTGTTTATTTATGTTCGTTTATGTAATTAAATATTATCTAGACATGTCATATACTTAAAGGTTTTATATTTGCTAATTTATATTTATTTAAGTGTTTTCATTTAAGTTTGTGTATGCTTGTTTGTGTTCATTTACATTTGTTCATGTATGTTCGTTTATTTTTGTTCAGTTATGTTCGTTTAGATTTTAAACAAGCAAACATAAATGTCCCTTTTTAAATAAACTAACATAAATGTCCCTTTTTAAATAAACGAACATGAACATAAATAATTGTTCGATTAAGTGTCCGTGTTCTTTTAAAGTTAAATGAACGAACACGAACATGCCCTTGTTTGTGTTCATTCGATTCGTTTACAGGCTTTCATTATTCACATTGATGAATACATCGGTCTCAATCTCTAGGCTCGGCCTATTTTATTTGTGTTCGTGAACCGTTCATGAACACATTAATCTTCTTAATTAACGAACACGAACATAAAATCATGTTCACTAAGTGTTCATGAACCGTTCGTGAACACATTATTTTCTTAATGAACGAACATGAACAAGGCCTTGTTCGTGTTCGTTCGATTCGTTTACAGCCCTACCACCAAGTTTCATTATTATAAAAGAGAATCTGAAAAATGGTTAGTTATGAAAATCTTAATGAGCCCGTGTAGACATTAGATATTCATCACGTTAGAGGGTGTGTACGGATGTACGGTTCGTTTTAAAATGGTTTTGGGCTAAACCTGAGGCAAAAATCAAAACGCTGGTTTTTGAATTTTTTAAAACCGTTTGGCTCAATTTTTAATTTTGTTTGTTACACCACTCATTCTACATCTCTATCGGTATATTTTAACTAAAAACGTTATTTTTATCTAAACTTGGTTTATATTATAAAAGCATCTCACATCTCATACTCACAAACATTTATTTTATGTTTTTCTCTTTCCTATACACTCACAAAATTATATTAAATGGTAAATAATAATCCTTTATAAATTGAGAGTTACTCTATATTTTAGAGTATGCTGAATGGAATGTGGAAGCTAAATAAATGAAAATATATGTTTTTCTTTATATTTTGGAGATAAAGATTAATATAAAGTATGACATATGAATGCTTGTAGACATTTGGTATTTAGATCTTTATCATGCGTAAGTCAAACTCACTGAGAGGTCCGCTACACTGGTATATGGTGACTTGGTGAGGTCAGTCCCATGACCCATCTAGACCCGAACAAACTATTCATTTCATCATGAAAGATTCTAACTAGCCGAAAAACACTCGTTTTCGCGTTGTTTAACGCACCCGATAAGTTTTTCGCGCCAAAAACCGAACCCGAACTAAATTTGGACCGGGATTTTCGTATTTGGGCTTGAGAAATCAGAAACTTGGGCCAAAATGGGCCCAAGGTGGGCCCATGATGGTCCGATCGCAATCAGCAGCCCCCATGTTTTTCTTTCACATTTAAACTAGATTCAAGCCATTTTTAACATCATTTCTTGGAAAAATCTGGACACCACTTCTGTTTCAGCCAGAAAACTTCCAAAACCCTAAGGTAAGAGCTTAAATAAGTAGCTTTTACACTTGTTTAAACTTGTTTAATACCATAAAAACATGTCTTGGTTACTAAAAATCATTCCTAACCGTGTAAAAATCCTAAAAATGGTCCATAAACATTTTTTGATCACACACATGGTAAGGAACCTGTTTTGATAATTTTTTTGGCCATAAACACGGATTAAAGGGTTGAAATGATGTTTTTACGGTTCAAAAGTTTGTTTTTGTACACTAGCCGAAACCCTAACTTAAGGGCTGTTATGTTGATGAAATATTGCCTGGTTTGTGATATAGGACTTGTACCTAGATTTCTTAGAAGCACAAGAACCTGAAAACTTGATTAAAAGGTCGGAAACGAGCCAAACCCGCTAAGGTAATGCCGAAACACTCGCTTACGGGCTATTTAGGTTAAGGTTGTGATGTGCATATTTTTAGGACTTGAAATTTTGCAGGGACATCAGGGATCATGTCAGTGAGTCCCTATTCAAATTTGGTAATTTTTCGACCGTCCGAAAATATTTGGCGAATTTATTACCGAATTGGGACGTTTATTTGGGAAAAATAGCTAAAATACTTCAAAAATTATGAAATTTTTCTGGGAACTCAGATTTGATGTATTTTGATCACATATGAATTTTTGGATCATTTGGAGAAGTTTAAAGATGTTTTGTTTATTTACGTTCGTGTGAATTTTTACAGCCGAATTTGGGCCGAAAAGAATATTGCATGAGCTTTTTACATTCTGGAATTGATGCAGGTTGTTTTGGGACATGAATTGAGTATTCAGGAATTTTTTTGGATTTTTGGAAATTGTTTGGGGTAAATGGACGATTTTCTGGCGAAATATAGTTGATAAAATGAATTTTTATAAATTAATAAATCAGTAAATAAATTCCAGAAATATTTTTATAAAAATATACATATTATAATTGATAAGTGGTTAAATTTTCATAATTTAATGATTAACGGTTAATTAATTATGCTAATCTGAATATTAAACAAATTCAGTTTTTATAAAAACCGGCAAGTTCGCGACTAGTGAACCTGCGGGAAAATCAGAACACCAAGAGTGATCAAAAATCATATTTTTGGACTAATTAAGTAAAAACGAACTTTTCTATGAGAAACCTGGATAATCCGGGTGGATTGTGCACGTTTCTTCTCAAATCAGACTGAATAAACGAAAACGGGCCCCGTGACTAATCCGGGACCCCAGTATGTAATCCTTCTTTATAATTTAATCATTTTATTAACCAATACATTTACTCAAGCTTATTTTCCCATAACTGTTTTCTGAACGCGTAAACGAACAACTTGGCCCAGCTGAGAAATCGGGAGTCTGAGCCAAGTTCGATTTTAAGTATTAGGCATTGAACAACGTCACAACCTAAGCCTACTGCCACTTTCTGGGCATTCCAACTACACCCAGATTAGTTATACAGCCCAGATTAGTATTGAGATTATAATAATATTAATAATATTATAATATTGATTATAGGGATTACTGATAGCAGACCAAACGAACCACGAGCTGATACAGTACTGATTATCGACTAAACCGTGAGTTTCATGACCCCACTTTTAAACTGTTTTACGAACTTTTGGGGTGAAAAACATGTTTGCTTATATCTATATACTTATCTGAAACATGTGATGATGTGAATTATCTAAGTGCTAACACACGAAAGTCCCCACGATCACAGTGATTAACTTCGAGCCGGTGGCTTGTGAATAGTACTATTGGTTTGACAAACCCAAATGGAGCCGGCACGGTTTGCCGAGACACCAAAACCGTTTGCACCTAACCATAATTTTTACGAACCAGCTATGTAGTGTTAGACATAGCTACCGGGGCATGTTGTGGGCGGAAAGGGGCCACAGTGGTTGATTGAGCGTGGGAAATGGAGGCACGCAGCACGAACAGTCCAGACTTCACTGTAGCTTAGCATAATTACATCACATACATCAATTACATACATACATACTTATTTCATGATTACAAGTGCTGAATTGTGAATACTCATTACTGTTTTCTTGAAACTCGTGAAACTCACAAACTCTATTAGTTGACCCATTTTAAACTGCTTTTCAGGTGTACCTAAATCGGAATGATTGGGTGATATGTCACTTGCCTGAAGTGTGTGGTTGATGCTATGTGAATAGAAGCAAAGACGTTAGTAGTAAGAACGTTTAGTTAACGAACTAGTTTTGTTTGTATCACCTAGACTGGAAAACAACGATAGAACAAAGAAATATAATATATTGTAAATTAGTTTGTAATGTTTCTTTATAAACAATGTGTTGATATCAGAGGTGTCTGTTACATTCCCGTTTTACGCTCCCGCATTGTGCTAGTCGGGGTGTGACATAACCCTTTAAAAATGTAAGTTTGCTCGAAACCGGGTTAAAGTATCTAACCTTAATATTTACTCAACCTATGTTAAGTAATAAGGTGGGTAAAATGCAAGAATGCAAATCCCTTTGGAATAAAGATACTAAAACGGTTTTTTTTATCGAGTGTTCGGGTTGTCGGTTCGGGTCTTGATAATTGGTCAAACCCAAAGTCAACTTTCCAAAATATTGAATGTTATGAGATAACTCAATAAAATTTAATAAGACTTAACCAAGTATGTAGTTCCATTGTTTTAGAACTAAAAACACACGTTAAGCGAGTGTTCGGTTTTGTCGGTCCAAACTTTGTTATGAGATCAAGTTGGATCCAACATTTCCAAGTACTTAAGAAAATATTTAAAAATCAATTTGTAACTATTTTTAAAGAAATATACAAGTCTTGATGGCTAAAAAAAAACACACTTGTGTGTCTTAAGCGAGTAAGAATCGGTTTGGTTTCCACATGTCCAAACACTAAAGAACTTGTATAATAATGTACAAATAAAAAAATACTATAAGTTTTACAACCAAAAGTTAACAATAAAGTCTTTAAACAAAAGTTCGGTTTTCGGTTCGGATCGTGTTTCGGGTTAAGACCGAGGTGAGATTCTACAAACCCATAACCATAGAATTTGTAAAAATGATTTTAGAAACTTAGATCTAACAATAAGTATGTTTAAACAATTATTTAACAAAACTAGTAACAAAGTTCGGTTTACGGTTTAGAGCTATTTACGGTTAAACCGAAGCATAGACTCTTAAAAACCCATAACTATGGAACTTGTAAACATGACCAACAAACTAAAATAAGCAAGATTAATATGCATGAACAAGTTATATAGATGTATATATATCAAGGACACGAAGTCCTCCATGAAGCCTTGCCTTATGAGGTTCGAAACTCACCGACCGGAATCGGAGAAGTAACTATCAAAGGTAAACAAGGGGTGTATATTATATATATGTTGCACAACTATAAACAAGTATTAATAAGGCTACATAAACTAATTAAGATGAAAGACTAAAAACCTTCAAGAACACTTAAGAAGATAACCTTGAATCTTTGATGTTTGAGAGAGTTTTTTTTTGGAGTTGTAGCAAGGGAAAATGAAGAGGAAAGGTGGTGTATATAGGGTAATGTTGGTGGTCAAATATGGGTGTGAGACACAAGAGTTTTCATGCAAAATGGATCAAGACAAAAACACAAAACAACAAAAAAAAATAATAAAAGATAAATAAAAATAAAAATATAGGTAGGATGTTTTCAAGACCCAACAAGTGTGAAACAATATTGTAACATAAATCCATCATTTTGATTATAACATAAGCTTCGGTTTACAAATCGGGTCGGTTTACATAATAACCAAATATAAACAAGACCCAAAATTGACGAATGTCACACCAGCATATTCAATTCAACTTATAGATATATAATGAACCACTTTATTATCCAATTGTTTATTTATTGGCATGTTGTTTTGTCATAATTAATTAATTCCATAAGTTTCAACCACCTAACATGTACGAGATTCCATTTTTGTTTCCAACTAGTATTAACACCCACCGCGTTGCGGTGATGAAGAGGTAAGTCCCAGCAGAGCCCAGTTGGACCCGCAAGACTCACCTTGAAGAGGGACGTCTGCGCAGAAACCAACTGGATCCGCAGGACCCACCATGCTCAGAGACGTAACGTCCTTACGCGCAGTACGCAAGCTGTTCCCGCAGGAAATGCCTCCCAATGAAGTACTCTGCCTGTTCCCGCAGCTGCGGATACAAGCCATCAGGGAAGGCCACCCGCGCAGCAAGGCTACACGCACAAGGCACTTAGCTCTCAATCACTCAGTGTCACCTGAAGGAATGAGCAAAGCCGGGAACAATCCCGCACAAAGGCGGGAGGGGGAATACTCCCGCCCAAAAGCCAGTCCGTACGACATGGGAAGATCTTTTGTACTGTACCTGACGAGGTATGGGCAAAAGATCTGACTAAAGATACGACAGCTTATTGATAACAGTATGGCGAGCAGCATGCTCCTGTACTGTATGTCACTATTAGCCGCTGCCTACACACCAACCCCTGTCATACCACGTGCATAGCCGGCAGCTGGTGGAAAAGGAATAGTACACAGCAGGCCTGGTCACTGTCAGCCGCTGCCTACCCACCAACTACCAGCAGGGCACGTGCGTAGGCCACAGTTGGTAGAACAGGAATACTATTCAGCCGGCCACACCTCCTTGGAAACCTACATTCGGCTATAAATACCCCAAATGGTATGATCATCTCATCTAATCACATTATCATCATATTATACCTGATATCTGCTCTAGCAATCTCTTAATATACATTTATATTTAAAGAGCAATCTAGTCTGATTCTCACGCCAGAGGGTGGTCACAAGGAGGAACCCCCCCCCCCTTCTCAGTGACAAGCTCACGGTGTCTGTTTTGCAGGTTATCAAAAGAACCATCTTTGCCGGGTCTAACCCCTCGTGGGAAACATCTATCTAACCCCCAGGTTACCCGTAATCTCCCGGGGTCCGGTTAGTGTTTCTTCATTGGCGCCATCCGTGGGACCCAGCAGAGCACAAACCTCTACACCCAGAAAACAAGAGAAGACAACGTCCTTACCGCCCGATTAAACAAAAAGCGGAAGCTAGGCATTTGGCAGTCAAGGGTAAACTTTGACACCTCATCCGGCTTGCAACATCGGTTAGGCGGAAGGGATAACGTGCGGTCAAACCAGAACTCCAGATGGACGCCATTCACCAAAAGCGTCACCGAGATATTCGCCACTGAGGAGCTCCCATGGCCAAAGCCTCCAATAATCCGACACCGTCACAATGCTAATCGGAGCAAATACTGTGACTTTCACAGGACAAAAGGCCACAACACTGAAGAATGCATAGACGTAAAGGACATGGTCGAAGCGTTTGTCAGAGATGGGACGCTCGCGCACCTCGTGGCGCAATAAACGCTGAGCAGGCTGATGCGTGTAGAACCCCACTTGGGGAAAACACGAATAAAATTGCAGCTTCAATGTTGGAGACTACATACTGCGCAAACAACGAGATCCCGAACCAGGTGCATATCGGCTCGATGGCACTCCCATCCCAACAACATGGAAGGGAGCTCAATTACACAGTTTGCATGTGGATCAATTCCAAATTTGTAAAGAAAAGGCCCAGAGCCACTTCTAATGGAAATGATTCTCCTTAGAACATCGACGCTGATGATTTTACATTTATACTTTATGAACTATCAACACTGATGCTGGTCTTCACCGCATACATAAGTGTGAAAGTCGTTGCGTGGGGAAGGCGGCAAAACCCGCATAAACCCAAAAAACGGCAAACCTTCACGCAGGTTAGTTGAAGGGTAAAGTTCAGTCATCCCATTAAATGAAAGTGCCGGTCTATCCGCATGAATCATGATAGAGGAAACTGAACACTAACCAATTAACAACCGCGCGTCGAACGGTTAATTTATTCAACACAAATATGCCGGTTTTCACCGCATAATTACGTGGAAAGTCGTTGCGTGGGGAAGGCGGCAAAACCCGCATAAACCCAAAAAACGACAAACCTTCACGCAGGTCAGTTGAAGGGTAAAGTTCAGTCATCCCATTAAATGAAAGTGCCGGTCTATCCGCATGAATCATGATAGAGGAAACTGAACACTAACCTATTAACAACCGCGCGTCGAATGGTTAATTTATTCAACACTAATATGCCGGTTTTCACCGCATAATTACGTGGAAAGTCGTTGCGTGGGGAAGGCGGCAAAACCCGCATAAACCCAAAAAACGGCAAACCTTCACGCGGGTCAGTCATAGGTAAACTTTGGTCAACTAAATGAAAGTGCCGGTCCTAACCGCACAAATCATGAGAGGAAACCGAACCTATTGACAACCGCGCGTCGAACGGAAAACTTATTCAAAACAAAATTTCTAACAAAAGGATGAGGAAAACCTACACGCAGGTCAGATGTAGGTAAAGTTAAGCCATCCTACTAAGTGCAAGTGACGGTCCTACCCGCACAATCACGAAAGAGGAAGCAAAACTTCAACCTATTATCTACCACGTTCAAAGGTTAACTTATCCTAAACACTTAGAAATTTCAAAAAAGATGAGGAAAACCTCCACGCATGTCAGATGTAGGTAAAGTTTAGCCATCCTACTAAGTGCAAGTGACGGTCCTACCCGCACAATCACGAAAGAGGAAGCAAAACTTCAACCTATTATCTACCACGTTCAAAGGTTAACTTATTCTACACTTGGAAAATTGCTAATTTAAACTAAAGTATGCAAGTCATATAACTTTTATAAAGCAAGGAATCCAGAGAAAGTAGCGGTCTTACCCGCACAAAGATTTATATTTCATAATATTCATTACAAGAATGGCCGGGTAACTACCCGCCTACAAGAATATAAATCTATACAATCTAAATCTATCCTAGCAGTGGGAAGGGATATTCAGGATCAAGCTTCAGGGCCACTTCCACTTGGACCAGCACCATCAGTAGAGCGTGGCAGTTCAAGGAAAGCTTTAAGGATAGCTAGCCCATCATTAGCAGCAGCAACTTCGTTTACCTTCTTCACCACCGGATGCGGGAAGGCGGCATACTGATTCACTGCTTGGTCATAAACAGCTTCAGTATCAACATTACACAAAGGGAAGTTGGAAGGCGGGATGCCTTTCTCAACGAACCCTAGACCAAGCAGGAAGCCGGCCTTTTCCCCATCCTCGTGAGAAGCGTTGAGGGCTGCGCTCATAGCATCATCATAAGACGTCTCCGTGAAGACTCGATGCACAACCTACAAAAAAGAAAATATACAAGTATCAGAACCTTTTCTATTTACAAAGAAAAGCGTAAAGACATGAAAAGCATACCTGAGACAACGCTTCTCGAAGAAGCCATTCCTTGGCAACCAGAGCCTTCTGGAGGGCAGCTTGAGCTTCGTTACGGGCGCGTTCGGCTTCACTCTTGTTGAGGTTGGCAAGCAACACTTCTTTAGCCGCAGCCTCTTCGACGCCCTTTAGCTTCCGCTCAGTGTGGTCAAGCACCCCCCTCTGGTCCAAGATTTCTTGGAGCTTTTTGGCATCTTCCATCGCCAAGGCATCATGAGCCTGCTGGAGAGCCTCTAATTTGGCTTTAAGCTCTTCATTCTCCACGCGTAGAGGCTCAGCAACAGCTTCAGCCTTGGTGGCCCTTTCAGTTGCGTTCCTAACAGTTTCCTTAGCCAGCCGAAGCTGTTCATTAACAGCTTGGGCAGCCTTGGAACGGGCCTCGAGACGGGCCTGAACCTCAACTTCAAGGGCCTTGAAAGCCTTCTCCTTCTCCGCAGCAGCCGCGGAGAGCCTCCTATTCTCCTCCCGGACAGCCCGCGCCTGAGCTACTTCTTGAATGCGAGCTGCTTTTAACTTGTCGTTTTCACGACAAAGCAGCTCGACGCGCGGCTGCATCCGGGCCAGGAGAACCCGAAGCTCATTGCTTAGCCTACCCTCCTGGTAGCTAGCCATGGCTTCCCCCAACGCACCACTGGGAGCTGCGTGACGAGCCCACTCCACGCACTCCACAGGTGTGCGAAGGGTTGTTCCTCGGCGAATGTTCCATCGTGGAACATACACTTCATTGGAATCCGACACTGCAAAAAACAAAAAGCAGTTAGGAAAAGATGATAAAAAAATATATAAAATAGGCCAAAAGAACCCTACGCACCTGTAGGGTCAATAACAGGCCGATAGCCGCCAAACCCATCACCTGAACCCAAGGGAAATCCATCCAAGAGGTCAGGCAGATGGGAAGGAGGCAGAGGTTGGAGATAAGCCCCATGCATACCTGAAGGATCGGCCGTCGTTGCCGATGACGGAGGAGGCATGGTAAAGGCCGCCGCGGCCGCCGCGGTCGCCGCTGCGGAATCCGCAGCAAAAGTAACCGCCGGCTCGGTGAAAGATGCGGTAAAAATGGCACTCACAGCCAGCGGTGACGTCATCACAGCTGGAACAGTCGGCTCAAAGGAGTGAGCAACTGAACCAGCGGAAGCAGGCGCAGGCGCAGCCGCCTGGGTCGTCGCCTCAGGTAGGCTGACCAAGCCTACCGTCATGGGCGGAGGGGTACTCCTCTGCGCTCCACCCTGGAATGCGTCAACATCCACGCCTGCACAAAGAAGATAAAGTGTTAATGACGAAAAGCTATGAAGTTAAAAAGATAAAGTTTGTACTTACGGGTTTTCTTGAGCCTGAAAGTGCGGACAGGCGGGGACGAACCCGATGGAGCCGGCCTCTTTGCGCCGCTCACCATTGTCATCCTGGGCTCTGCGGAGGTGACAGTTGTCGCAGCCTCCGGAGCGGTGGTCTTATCACCACCGGGATTCCCCGCCACCTCTTCGCTCTCGGTCTCCGAATCAGACCGAGGCACCGGATCGGCAGTGGAGGCCACCTTCTCCTTCCCCTTCCCGCCGGCAGCCTTCTTCTTCCGCACCAACGGAGGACCATCTGCGGATTCCTCATCAGAACATAAGATTAGAGGAATTCCAGCAGAGGTTTCAACATTGAGGGGTCGAGGGTTGAATAGCGCCTTACCTGGCCGCCTGGCGCTAAGGATCTCGTGGCCTATCGGGTAGACCTCCACGAACCGATCCGCCGTTTGTTCTAGGATGGGCAACTCGTTCTCGTCTAGAGCGCGAGTACCCATCCGAGCGGGACCGTCAGCCTCCCGCGGGTACATGAGCGACTGCAAGTCGTTTCCCTCTGAAATAAACAGGAAAGAAGTTAGAAGAGATTCTAAATCAACAAAAAGAAACAAAGCATACCGTAAGGAACAGAGTTCGAACCGTATTCGAGGACGATTGGGATCTTTCGCGCATCCACATCCTTCCACACCCGGCTCATCCCGAGCATCACCATCCCGGACTCCGCAAACCGGTAAACCGGAGATTGGACTCGGGATATCTTCGAGAACCATTCCGCCTCCTGGTAGTTGGAGGCGTGAAGGCTGGGAAGTGCTTGCCCGTTCTTGAATTTCATGGCAAGGGGGATGGCGCGAGCGGAGATGTAGAAGAACTCCCGCTTCCACGACCGAAAACTGCGCTCGGTTGCGCAAATCTTCAAACCCTTGATCCGGGTTATCAGGGTATACCACCCCTGGATGCACCTCAAAGAGTAGAAGGTCATCAGGCGGTCGACATAGGGCTCAACGCCCAGAATCCGGCACACCCACTCGAAGTGACGAATCTTCGCAATCGCCATCGGGTGCACCTCGGTCAGGTGCACACCGTGCCTCTCCAGGACACGGTACACAAACTTTGTCAACAGGAACCTAAGCTTCCCATAGACAAAGAATGCAGCATAAACCCCGATCTTGCCTCTGGGGGCATCATACACCGTCTGATGTGGTTCAGGAAACTCAGGCTCGAGAGACTCGAGCATGAACTTCCTGACGACGTACTGATACAGATCGACAGGCAGAGCACACTGGCACTCGCCAGCAGTACTCTTGTCATCGGCAAACACCCCAGCCTCCTGGGCTGTAGATTCGAGATCACGAGAAGACATCTTGCAGATGAAAGAAGAAAACGATTTCAAGGGAATGACTCGACTGAAAAGATGAGTATTCGCCGGAAATCGTTTTAAAGATGAAGAGAAGTGAAAGTGTGAATTACAAAGGACCCTCTCCCCCTTTATATACTAATCGCAATTAATGCGATCAATTTAATGCGGAGGAGAGAGAAATCGAAGGTGCAATGAAACTATGACGCGTGGCAAAAAGCAAGCTGGCAACAGCTGTTGAAAGGACGTGTACCATTAATTTCGCGGCCACGCGCCCGAAAAATCGGGCCCACGCGCCTGAAAAAGCGTCTGGAATGACCATGTACTGTCACGTCACCATAACTTCCTGCACGTCCTGACACAGTCAGAAGAAACCGTCGCACGACGTTTCAGAAGTTTGGACTGTTCTTATCCTTTCACCAACTCTTCGAATTTCAAAATTCAAAAAGATTCAAAAGTAAGCGGGAAAATACCCCTTACCTTGGCAACCAAGTAACCATAAGACGGGTGCGGGTACAGTGTAAAGGCAAAACCCTTCACATACTTAGCACCTGCAGGGAATTGAAGCCAAGAATACCTCGGCAACCAAGTAACTATAAGACGGGTGCGGGTACAGTGTTAAGGCAAAACCCTTCACATACCTAGCACCCGCAGGGAATTGACGCCAGGAATACCTTGGAAGTAAAGTAACCGTAAGACGAGCGCGGGTACAGTGTCAAGGCAAAACCCTTCACATACCTAGCGCTCCGCAGGGAATTGAAACCAAGAAGGATCTTCTGGGCAATGCTTGCGGAAACGGAAATAACATCCCCGCATAGCGGGAACGTCGAGAACTACATTGTTTGAAGCTCCAGGATGGAATTGGTGGTTTTAACATAATTGATCACTATGTTCAAAACTACCAAAACCTCATGGAGAATCCACACAAGTGGGACTCAACGCTCCTGACTTGCGAGGAGGTTACAGACCTACCCGCATCATACCCAAAGATCAAGCAGGAAAGTCGGGAATTTCTGCAAGTGACAAGGACTTCCGCGGGAAGAATCCCCATAGAAAACCTTAAAACTAAACCCTTTTCAAAACCCTTTGCTTAAGTCCAAAAGTTCACCTCACTTTATTAAACATTCATGAGAAGAACATTGGACTGGGGGGACTTGAAGAGGTAAGTCCCAGCAGAGCCCAGTTGGACCCGCAAGACTCACCTTGAAGAGGGACGTCTGCGCAGAAACCAACTGGATCCGCAGGACCCACCATGCTCAGAGACGTAACGTCCTTACGCGCAGTACGCAAGCTGTTCCCGCAGGAAATGCCTCCCAATGAAGTACTCTGCCTGTTCCCGCAGCTGCGGATACAAGCCATCAGGGAAGGCCACCCGCGCAGCAAGGCTACACGCACAAGGCACTTAGCTCTCAATCACTCAGTGTCACCTGAAGGAATGAGCAAAGCCGGGAACAATCCCGCACAAAGGCGGGAGGGGGAATACTCCCGCCCAAAAGCCAGTCCGTACGATACGGGAAGATCTTTTGTACTGTACCTGACGAGGTATGGGCAAAAGATCTGACTAAAGATACGACAGCTTATTGACAACAGTATGGCGAGCAGCATGCTCCTGTACTGTATGTCACTATTAGCCGCTGCCTACACACCAACCCCTGTCATACCACGTGCATAGCCGGCAGCTGGTGGAAAAGGAATAGTACACAGCAGGCCTGGTCACTGTCAGCCGCTGCCTACCCACCAACTACCAGCAGGGCACGTGCGTAGGCCACAGTTGGTAGAACAGGAATACTATTCAGCCGGCCACACCTCCTTGGAAACCTACCTTCGGCTATAAATACCCCAAATGGTATGATCATCTCATCTAATCACATTATCATCATATTATACCTGATATCTGCTCTAGCAATCTCTTAATATACATTTATATTTAAAGAGCAATCTAGTCTGATTCTCACGCCGGAGGGTGGTCACAAGGAGGAACCCCCCCCCCCATTCTCAGTGACAAGCTCACGGTATCTGTTCTGCAGGTTATCAGAAGAACCATCTTTGCCGGGTCTAACCCCTCGTGGGAAACATATATCTAACCCCCAGGTTACCCGTAATCTCCCGGGGTCCGGTTAGTGTTTCTTCAGGTGAGAAGGTGTAAAACTGTGTATTTACACATTATTTCCACTCGAAAGCATGAACTTACCACCGCTGCCTCCTTTGGTCACCATACCATCTCTCGTGGCCAGTAACTATCGTTAATCATTAAGAAAACTGAACAAAAAGCATACGTAAAAACGTTGAACCACCCACGCTCGTTGCGTCGTGTTAACACACAAAAGTTAGACCGAAACGAAAATATAGAAAATAATAACTAAGTCAACTTAACATCTAAACGGTACAAAAGAGCCTATAAACGGGAAAAAATAGACATAAAAACGTTGAACCACACACACGCGTTGCAGCATGTTAACTCGCTAAATTTAGACCGAAACGTTAAATAAAATTGTAAAAGATGAAAAATATACGGGGCCAAAGTTGAAGTGGAAAAATATTGGGGGTTAAAACTAAAAAATATTTTGTGACATATTTGTAAACTATGAAAAGTACAAGGGCCAAAAGAAAAAAATAAGTCGATAAAAAAAATTACAAAAGCATAAAATACAAGTATATATGCACACAATCTTCCACAAATGTATATATATAAATTAATCAATTAAGGGTTTTGATGGATTACAGACTAATTAAGTTTTAGCTTAGTCAAACCAACCCTTTACTTGGCCAAAATTATTTTTTGGTTCAACATTTTAAAATTTACAATGGCAACAATATCTTAACTCTATAAATTTTCATATCAATACAATATTCATTGTATTTGAATACTTCAAATAGTGTTATAACAAATAATTTGTTGTGTTACACACCAACTCATCTAAATTCAATTTTTTTTTTCTGTTCTTGACCCTTTACCACATCAATTTCAAGAACATGCATATCAAAACCTTGTAAAATGTTTATATTGAACATATGCAACCCACTTTAAACATTATTTGTAGCACTTTTAAGCTATTATAAGTTATTAATAGGTCTAGCATTAGCATCATCAAATTAGAACCATAACTCCACTTCCATGACAAGAACTCCAAAGAATACTTGTGGATTGATGGGGACCCCGCAAGCCCTAGACACAACACAGAAGATCTAAGTCCTAACTGTGACTCGAAGGAAGACAAGAATTAGTTGCGAAACAGAGAGAAACAATCCATCCATGGAATGAAAGATGTGAGGGACATAAGTCCCAAATGGGCACGAAGGAATCCAAAGACTAAGTTGCAGCGCAAGTAGTAATTGATTCTAGATGCTCCTATACCTAGAAATAAACAAACTACCCAAGATAAAGCAAGAGCAGGCCATCACTGACTGTTGTCAAACCATAAGACGACAAGTATAAAGAAAAATCCTTAATACACAACAATGACTTAATAATAGTACATGCCAGGAAGCTATAATGTCAACTGATGGCGATGAATGGCATTAATACCACCCAGAAACTCATTGCACTTACATCAAAAGGGTAGGACTTTCTACACAAGTAATACCGCCCAGGCTCATATGTCTGACCACATGCTTCCTTAAATAAGTAATCACCTCTAGTATGAATAAAGCTCTCCACATTAAGTTACGTGACATCTTCAACCATAAACCTCTCATACTCGTCATCACGTTATTAGCTTATTATGATTAGTTTACAACTATACATTTATGCTTAATACATCTTATATACATATTGACTTGAGTGTTTGAATGTTCTTGGAGCCCAAGCTCCAGGGCCCTGCTAACGAGACTCTTGTGGTTGCAGCTTATGTGCTTAAGGAAAGGAGAAATGAGGTTACATCGCCAATTAGACGAATCTGAACCAAGTGAATCACTCTCTAGATGTGACTTTTGAAGCAACATGGATCATTGATAAATCCAAGACTTGTATCAACTTATAAAAGTGTTGGAAACACTTCATAATCTTCATTTTCCAATAATAAAATATTCTATAGCACCCAAGTCCCAATATTGGGAGAAAAAAGTAAGAAAAAATAGAACACTAAAAGAAAAACGAAAGGTTGATTAAGTCAACATTCCTTTCTTCTTTTAATTATCAAGAATATTAAGCTTATCAAGTTTAATTTAATCATCTCTTAAAACATATTGAATATCACATACCTATGTAGAAAGATTTCACATGCTTCAAAAAAGTGCTTATTTTGAATTCACATGACATATCACGACTATATATACATTAAACTAGATCTATAGGTTTATCTAACAACAAAATCACATATCTCTATCTTACATCATCTCTGTTTCCTCCTAAATTTGAACAATAAATATATTTACATATTGTCATACATATACATCTTTATATACATTCATTAAAATAACCTCTAAGTTACACACAACTTACTCATTCTTGTGACTTGGTTAAGAATGCCGTTAATCTTCTATCCATGCTGAAGTTTCTTCAATTCCTGATCATCATCGACTTCTCTCTCAAAACAGAATTCCGTACTTTTTTTCCTTGTCTTGATCTTGTGGAATCATATTAAATATTTGACGATACAATCGGATTTAGAGTTCTGATAGCGGTGATGAAACAGGAGTATTAATTAGGTTAAAACATGAAAGAATTGTACTATAATGCTTTGGGGTTGTACACTTGTAAAGTTTGATGTGTCCAGATAAATAACCCGAAATCTAGTTTTAAAAGAATTTTAAAGTAACACATCCATTTATTCTTGGCATGCTACATATAGTACAATACAAATCAATCATAATATCTAAAAAAATATACACAGTAAATATCCAATCCACATAAATGAAAAAAAAAACAATAAAATTAGAATATTAAAAAGCAAAAATAACCCAATAATATGTTACCCCCAAAATCAAATTTGAACTCTGAAAAATATTAAAAGGCATGCATCAAGTAAAAATTAAAAAATTAAAAAATTAAAAAAAAACTAATCTTTACAAAGCGGTTTAACCTTTTGTTTGCAGGATCTGGGTTTGGGTCATCGGTTCGAACATCTTTCGCTCGTAAGTTTAATCTCAATCTAATCAATTGATTACATATGTTCATTTATCTATTCAATTTCTATGCATTTGTGTTATCAATTTCTGCAATTAATTGATTTTTAAGTTGAATTTTGCAAATCAGTTTAGGGTTTAATTTGATCTGAATTGTGTTTATTACATTATGTTGAATTTGGGGGTTTTTTGTTAATGATTGTTATTTATAAATGTTAGCTTACATTTGAGTAATTTAAGTTCATATCTGTAATGGGCATCCAAAATCTTGCAAAATTTTAACCAATTTAAAAAAAAAATTATATAAATATTTTATCAAGTTAAAATTTGTATATCGAAATAGAAGGCAAACGGGCAGCAAGTTGCGCTGCTAGCCTTTTTTGGATTCAAGAATGATGTGTTTAACTGTTTATGTTTTAATGTTGTGTGCTGCATTGTCGGTTTTCGATAATCTTTTCGTGAGTACTCAACTTGCATCGTACTCCAGGAATATGATTTTGGGCTGATGACATTTTGGGCATATTTGCATTTCCGATCGTATGTTAAGGAGTTGATTACATATGTTCGTGTATATATCCAATTTTTATGCATTTGTGTTATCAGTTTATGAATTAGTTAGTTGAGTTTGTTGAATCAATTTAGGGTTTAATTTGATCTGAATTGTGTTTATTGTGTTGTTATTTATAGATGGTAGCTAATATTCGAACAATTTAAGTTCATATCTGAAACGAGTATCCAAAATCTTGCAAATTTTTTCTACCAAAATTTGATTCAAGAATGATGTGTTTAACTGTTTGTGGTTTTAATGTTGTACGCTGCATTGTCGGTTCTCGAAAAGAAATTTTCATGAATACTTAGGAATATGTTTTTGTGACTGATGACATTTAGGGCATATATGCATTTAGTGTAGCTGTGTAGGTGCCAGATATTATGATTATTTGGATTAAAGAGGTGTTTAGGATGGATTTATGAAATAACTTATCTACTTACTGCGTTTGTTTACAAGCATTCACACATTTTTGAGTGTTTGAATCTTGGTTATAAAATGCACGCATAATGTGTGATGCGCATGATGCGGTAATGAGATTGCATCAGGTGTAGTGATGAGCTGCGATTCCCGGATGTGAGGATGATGCCATCTAAATCGCATAATACGCGATGCGGTCTGATGTGCGCATTTGTGAGTTGAAGTTAATTCCTGCATAGAATACATGTATCATATGCTGTTATGCATAGACTCCTTGTACACATAGGGTTAAAGACTTGTTTTGGTTATGCATAAAACTTCTTTGGTGGTACTATAGCTTTTTTTTATAATTTATTTATTTTAATCTTTTATTTTTTAGTGTTTAAAAGTTACCAAATTAAAATATTATCTACAAATATTTTTTTTAGTATTTTTAAATAGCAAACGCCTCACATACGTCATACGTTATGTGCGCACATTGCACATTGCACATTGCACATCAGCTTGTTGGATCAAAACGCATTGCGCAGTTTAAAACCAAGGTTTGGATGAAGCTATTGTTTTATGGTGGCTTATTTTTTATTTGTATTAGTTGTTAAAACAAGATTGAAGCTGAATCTGAGACTGCAAGAAGTATTACACAACAACTTTAAAGGTCATGAAAATGTAAAATTATGCTGACGACAATACACGGAAATGGAGTCAGAAGTTTCCTTTGATCATGAAGCGTCCAGTCAACCTGATGATGTTTTTATTAAAGATGTAATTACATCTGAAACAAATCTTGTTACATCTAATCAGCCAGGTAATGATTAGTTTGTTTTATCAAGGTTCTTTCATTTTGCTACATTTGTTCATAATATTGGTTGTTTATGTAATATATCTAATTCAGCAAAGAAAAAAACACGGCAATGGGCAGCATGGACATGTCAAGAAGAAGAAAGCTTCTTTACCGCATTACGCCAAGTTGGCAAGGCAAGTTATACTGTGATATTATATCCTACATATATGGATGAAGTTCATTACAAAACACTAATTTATCTCGAAAACAAAAGGAACAAACCTAAATCGTTTAATTTATTTTATCAAGCGTTTATATTTTTAATTTTATTTTTACTTGTTAAATGGAAATGCATTTGTTATGTACATAACTAACCATTAAGATAGCATGTGTTTTTTTTTCTAAACGTTTAATGGCACATGTTTAGGTAATGTGTAGGTAATATAAACTACAGCTGACATGCAAATGTTTAGGGTCAATGAATAAACGAATTTGGTTCAATTCTTTTTATGAATTTTAAGAGAGATGAATATACATTGCATTTCAACCATTTGCTTATATATCAAATTTTTTTTAGACTAAAATGAATAATTATATTGTTCTTCCTGTTCTCCCAAAAAACTGGCTCCTCCTAGAACCCTCTCATTTCACACACACATATACATACATACACACGGAGATGATTATTTCAGAACACCAAATTTTTACGAGTATACACAGAACAAATCTAAACCATTTAACTTTTGGATCAATTGTTCATATTTTTAAAATTTTGTACTTTTTACATGCACTTGTGTATGTTATGTACATAAAAACCATCAAACTAAATGATCATACATTTTTTAGTTTTGTACCGTTTATCTACGCATGTGTAGGTCATGTCTAAACCAACAATCAAACTAAATTGTTCACACACACACACAAGACTGCAAAAATGTATACTTTTTTTTTCTCCTTGTTCTTGCAATATAGCGTTCTGGATTGATCCTTCCCCTATACACGTGTGCATATTTAAATGGGAAAATAAATACATGGTGCTAATATCTTATGTGCCGGTTGCAGAATTTTGAGAAGATTACTTCTCGTGTGCCAAGTAAAAATAAGGATCAGGTTATTCTTTGTTTATACGAATTTATGTTTAATTCTTGTGTAATATAATGTTTTCTCTGTTTTTTTTTTGTTTTTACTTTTAGTTTCTCAATCTGAAGCTCAAGTTACCGCTCTTTTCAGGTTAGGCATTATTACTATCGTCTTGTAAGACGTATGAACAAATTGCTGGGCCCTGAACTTTCTCTTGATGCCAAAAACTCTAAAGACACAAATGCTGCTATGCTTCGATGGTATATTATTCATCTCTATTTTTACTATAATAACCTTTTAACATATGGTCATATTTTATATCAGATATATGATATAAAACATATTTGTTTTCTTTTTCAGGTGGTCATTACTTGAAAAACATAGCTGTAAAGCCTCTAAACTTCACTTGAAGCCTCGCAGATTCAAGATTTTCATGGAGTCTTTGGTTAGTTAATTCTCAAAAAAATATGGTTTTTATTATCTTATAAAGGCATTTTATGAATTATTATTGTTATTTTTTATTTTTGTCATGAAGGAGCACCAGCTATTGAAAGATCGAAAGAAGAATATAAGAAAAAGACCGAATCCGGGAGGAAATTGTTCTACCGCACCAACTAATAATAAACCAGCAAGACAACCTCGCAAATCAGGTAATTATATTTCATAAATTTCTTATTAATTGTAATTGTTTATATATCTATAAAGTTTAGTTTTTTCTAAAGGTAATGCATATAAAAAATGGGAGAAAGCTGCAATTGCTGGTGTTTCTTTGGTTGCTGATGCTGCTGAACATTTGGAACGAACATCATTGGATAATGTGACTAATAGTGTAAAAAATGTAAATGGTGAGTTGCATGTTTAACAGAACAAACGATCGAACACGATCAATTAAACAAACGTGGCTTTCTTGTTCGCGTTCGGCCATTAAGAAAAACTAGTGTGTTTGTGTTTGTTTATGTTCGTTCATTAACAGTATAAACGAACGTAAACAAACATCACTGAATATAGATGAAAGAACGTAACTGAGTTAAAACCAACTAGAAGTAAATCTGAACAGCAATGCCTTGGGCCAAAAAAAAAATATAGACTAAGTTGTAACTGGCCTAAAAGTTTTAAATGAATAAATTAGTGAATGTAAACGAACAATCTTAAACAAACAAGCACAAGCGAATTTAATTGAACTAACGTAAACAAACTTTCATGAGCATAAATGAATACAAAACTTTGTTTGCTCTTTCGTTTAATGGTTCACTGAACGTTTGGTTCGTTGACGGACCATCATAAACATAGCCTCTTTTTTTTCTTTTTTTTTTTCTAATGTGAATGTATGATTTGCTATCAGGAGTCACGGGTTTGGACCTGATTTCAGAAAGCATCCCCCGAGTGCCAAATTTTCATCAAAATATGAAACTTAAACTTCAACTCTTCCCCATTGATGAAAGTACACGCAGAGCATTGGAAATGGTAGGAACTAATAAATTAAATGAACATTGATTATTAAGTATTTATGTTGATTAAATTTTGTAATTTTTTTTCAGGATAATCACAACCCGCATCTGGAGCTAACGTTAAGTACACGAAAAAAAATATCATCTGTTTTGGAACATATGAATCGAAAATGGGGTGGCTGTAGCATAGCTTCTGGAGAATTAACACTTGTGCCTTATTATGTTCAGACATTAAATATATCAAATTGTCAAAAATGGACTCAGGATTCGGTTTTAAGTGCTGGAGATGTATATGCAGCGACTGGAAGTCCTTCAATTTTCCGCTTAAGGTTTTTATATTTTCGTTAAAGAATTTATTTCTACATGTTACGTCTAATAAATGTTTTTTTTTTTTTATTATTTTAAGGTATGGTTGGTTTGCTAAGACGTGGTCAACACTGGAATGGGCTGACAGTTTGACTAACATAAGTGTTGGTGATTTACTCTCTGAGTTATCTCACAATCAAGATGCCAACTGTGTTGATTCACCACTGCCACCTGGCTTGCCATGTCAGCGACAGATTTCATTCAGTTGTGACTCATTTGATGCTGCAATTGCTGCACATATAAATGGCAAAAACACCTTCCAGCCTACTGTTGTATCTTCAATTTGGGATGCAGATGAAGCGTGTGATGCCTTTTCGTTCCCAAAAAAAGTACAAGTTTTAGAAAGTAATTGTGGAGATGCTGCTACGAGCCAAATTCCATCTGCTGCTCTTGTTGAGGTTTAAATTTTAAAATAGTTTCAAATTTTTTTCTTTTAGGGACAATTTCACACACACAATATATAGCTGAGAATGCATTATGCGGTATTCGCAGTTGTCAGCATATTTCAAGTACTGAAACAAACACCTCTCTATATACATATGCATGTATATATTCAAAATCCCATATGCCCAAAGTTTCTTAATAGCATATATACTTTTTAAAATCACTAAAAATATCATATGTATCCGTTTTAAAGTAAATAAAATAAATCAGTTAGTTATAATAGTCTGTTTCACTAAATATAAACTAATGGGAAAATAACATTATTGCTGTGAATCGTCAAACTGAGTAACACTCTTCGTTTATGCAGTGAAACACAACATTATAAGTAATTGGTTTTCATTTTATTTACCATGAATGTGTAAATATGATATTTTCAGTTTGTTGAAGAGTAAATATAATGCTATCAAATTTAGAAGGATACATAAATATTTATATGATTTTGTTATTAATTCCTGAAATGACAGTGTGAATAACATATCTTGAATCATACTAATATGATTCCGTTTTATCTTTTGTTCATAGAATTCACCTGAACAAAAGGAGCAAAATGATGATTATCCTGCAAAAGTGCATTCAATGGACTCGTGTCACTTTAATGAAAATCCTGAGGATGTTTCAGCAAAGGTTGTCAACTCGTTAACTGATGTATACTGGGTATGTCCTTAAACATGATTAATTTCATATATATCTTCTAAACTTCATAATATCATATTTGAAATGATTTTGTAAACTAATATTTTGTGTTTCTTGTATTGCAGCCTGATTCGTTAGGACCGTTA
Source organism: Bidens hawaiensis (assembly GCF_021521415.1). Taxonomy (NCBI): domain Eukaryota; kingdom Viridiplantae; phylum Streptophyta; class Magnoliopsida; order Asterales; family Asteraceae; genus Bidens; species Bidens hawaiensis. Next base: position 227,398 of record NW_027494332.1, on the reverse strand, counting down.
GATTTGGATGCAGCATCATGTAGATATACTGGCGATGTTATTTTAAGCGACAGCATTGGTGGATTGAATTGCCTTTTAAACAACAGCCTTGATGCTTTTCATAATTGTTCATTGTTTGGATTGGAGAAAAGAGAAACACCATTAACAAAACTTGGAGCTCAAGAAACCGTTTCTTCTTTCGATCAAAAACCAAAGAGTGAAACTTCAGGTTGATTTGACACAATTAAAACCGCTTGCATTTGCTGAGATGATAACCTTTTCTTTTCATGTTAATATGATATCAAATATCGCGATCTGACTTTAGCATCTTCTGAAGGGCTCATTTTTTTTTATTATAGGAGACTTTTTTGCTAATGTTGTACAAAAGTTTAACTGTTGATTTGAGGTTTGTGAGACATTTGCTTATCATATTAATCATCTTTGATGATTCCTTAGATTGTATTTACATATAAAATTGTTTTGGGATCATAGAATGTGTTCTCTCTTGACAAATGATGTTTATTAGTCTCTAGATATGAAGTAAGCACTGTTATGTGTAGTAACTTGGAAGTGTTTGTGATTGCTTCTTAAAAATATCCATCGGTTTGTTGCGTCGTTTCGAATGTATTATACATAGGTGACAATTCCTAACCTGACCTGAAATACGACAAATATATAATCAGTTTATTTTAAGTAAAAGTGAACTAGTGTTGCTATAACTTGATGTATGAAACAAAAATATAAGCAATTTTTGTAAGTAAAAGCAAAACTGTTGTTACTGCAAGTAACATGATATATAAAACACAAAGTGAGGAGTTTATGTGCATTACTTTAAAAAATATTTGTATTTCAGAGCCTCGACTAATTTAAAAAAGAATAGGAATTCAAATATAAAAGAGTCAGGTTGTACGCACTTCTCTGATATACTATTCATACACCACTAACATATTACACAGATCGTGCAACATTTTTCACATATCATACGGGTCGTGTAAGGTTATACGACCTGTATGATATGATGAAACAGTTTATACGGGCTCATAATATGATAGTGATGTGTTGTGTCATAAGTTATACAACAAATATAACCATATACGGCGCATATGACAAGTGTTTGTGATTGCTTCTTGAAAGTGCTCTTCTGTTTACTACCTTTTGACTGACAATAAGTTGTTTTGAAGTGTATTATTTAGAGGTGGCAATTCCTGATCAAACCCGAAATATGTCAAAAACATAATCATTTTTTTTCCTAATAGAAGTAAAATTATGTGTAACATGATATACAAAGCTAACAAACGAGTGAGGAGTTAACATGCAAGAATCATTAACATGCAAGAATCATTTAATAAAAAGGAAAGAAACATTGATTCTGAGCTTCAACTAATTTAAAAGAATATATAAATAATTAACATTAGTGCTATAGGATTTGTACAACGAGAGAAAAATTTGAGGACTATAGGATTTGTACAATTGTACCAAAATTGTTTCAATGGAAGGACAACGTGGCTACAAATCCAACCATATGTCTTTCTATGTTCGTGCAAATGACTTAATGTGTTTACGAGGAATCTACCGATCATCTTTTCACTTCATTTCTGTTTTACACGTTATTTTTGCAATTTATCATTAATTAGTGTCACCTATAGTCTATTTTCACTTTCTCGGTTCAGGACCTACTATTAATTTAAGATTCTAACAACTCAAGTTGTAAGAAAAGCAAGGTGTTACACGGGATAATTCTTTCGTCGTGTTTGTGTATTTAGAAGTCAAGGAACGAAGTCATCTTTCAAGATAGATCGGCTAGCATTACGAAAACGGTGGAGAACATAAAAGCATTAGGGTGTTTTTTTGGATAAAAAATCAGTTTACTTAAAAATTTGTCTATGAAATGATTGGGGTAACTTTTCTTTGTAATTCTTTCATGTTGTTAGTTGCTAGCTCCTTGCTTATTGTTTTAATGAAATTCGTTGTTGAAAAAAAAAAACAAACTTAGTGTGTTCATAGGCCAAAAATTTACATGGCCACCAGCTTGACTTCCGATATTATAATTAAAAGGTAGGGAGGTTACTTGAGCTTAGTGCCACGGGCCTGGTTTTGTCTTTATTCACGTCTAACCTGCTTAATAAACATATCATGTTTTGGTTGATATATTTAGTTTGTTTAATTAAATATGTCGTGTTTCATTTTGTGTAAATGAGTTAAGTCAAACTTGAAATTGACTCATTTGTGACTTATTAATTACATTATATATTAATTACAATGTGCACATGTATATTTAGTAATTATATTTTTATATGTAATTTTATAATTATAAATTTATATGTAACATAATAGATTATGTAGTTGTAGATGTATGTATATATTATTATTATCTTAATAATTATATATAAACGAAATATTTAAAAGCTCTCGGTCTGCTTTATACATCATCTCAAGCTACCATATTGTTTTATTCTTAAATGGAGGTTTCTCATGCATTTGACTCCAATTCACGGATATGGGTCTTACCAAACCCAGATAACCCTTAAGCGGGTTATAACTTATAAACATATCATTATATTAAAAATTAATCTCACCGAATATTTAATATGAAAATCCCATAAAATATGGATATACTAAAAATTAATATCCAATTTTTTTAAAAAAAATATTATTTATAATTAAGAAACAATTTTATAATAAAAAAATATGTGGGTCATGAGTTTCACAAACCCATATAGCTTTTAAACGAGTTATAACATATTATTTATGAAACCCTTTAATTATCAAACCCTCAGTATAGTATTAACTTTCTTACAATAAATAAAATCAAAATTCAGAAAAATATATAAATATTATAAACAATAAATAAATAAAATCAAAATCTTAAAAAATATATAATTATTATAAACGAAAAATGAAAACTGCTCCCGTAATCCTGGTGATAAAACATAGTTTTCTTAATGTATTCTATTTATGTAAATATAATATGTTTATTTAAAATCGTGAAATCCGTGGATAATTTTGTGAAGATTCAACTTTAAAGGACCACATAATAATATGTTAAAAGGCAAGTGGTTGAAAGATTTTTAATCAGAGGAACATTCGAGATTAACTAACATTCTAGAAACTACTTATAGTACTTTGACATCTTGCTACCGTCAAAATATCTAGATTACCATATCAAATTACGGTAACTTCAAATACTACTTTCATTTTTTAATATTCATTTAACTTTAACTAATTTTATAATAATAAAATTGAGAGAACCAAAACCAATCCATCAAATATTAACGTGAATCGTCTTATACGGGTCGTGTTCACTACCTCACGGGTTAAATCCGATACAAATCTGAAAACTTATCATGAACAATATTAAGTTGAAACTATGTTTTACATCATCAAAAACATATAAATACAAATACATATATCATAATTAACATTAAATTATATAGATTTACACTTATTTGTGTAACCTTTTAAATATTATCTTAAAATACTTACTCAAATTAGCCTATAACATAAAAATACATTTGAAAAAATAAACAAAAATCACACCAATTAAATGCGTCACCTCACAAACACATCTCTCTCTACCTAATACACAGTCACCCTCATATTAGATTTATTATGCCATCAAAATTTAAAAGTGTGATTAAGTTAATTTATTATTATTATTATTATTATGTGTAAGCGTAATTAATCATTTTATTTCACAATTTATTTAAAGAATAAGCAATTAAATATAATGATATTGGAATTCAAATTCTAAAGTGTGATTGATTTTTGTTATTATTATTAACAACTAATTATTTTATTTTAAAACCAAATTAAGTTCAAATAAATAAACATTCTAAGATAAATGTAAATAAATAATAATAATAATAATAATGTTAAAATTAAAATTAAAAAAAGAAATAGATTTCTTTCCTAACAAGAAAGGATTCTAATCTCTATATATCACTCATCCTCTTTACCCAAACCCTCACATTCTCATCTAACGAAACAAATCCACAAATTCGTCGATCTGCAATCAAGAACAATTCAATCATGAGTAATCAAGCCGAATCATCCGACTCGTAAGCAACCCTAATTCCATCTCTTTCGATTTCGATTTAAAGATTTGATTTTTGACATAAAGTTTTGATTTTGAATGCAGTAAGGGCACAAAGCGAGACTACAGTACGGCGATATTGGAACGGAAGAAGGCGGCGAACAGGCTGGTGGTGGATGAAGCCATCAATGATGATAACTCTGTCGTGGCCTTGCATCCTGACACCATGGAGAAGCTCCAGTTGTTTAGAGGAGACACTATTCTCATTAAGGTAGTCTTTTTGATTTGGTATTCTTGATTAATTTGATATTTGGTGGTTTAGATTGTGTGTTGATTTGGTGTTATAGGGTAATTAGGGTTATGGATCTGATAACTTGTTTGTGCTATGATCTGGTTATAGCCTAGGTAGGGGATGCTTGGGTCGGGTTCAGGGTCGGCTCGTTTATTTATTTATCAAGTAGTTAGTTGTTTTGTTTATATGGTTTTATAATTAGTTACATAGCTATTTAGGATTATGGTTTTTATATGGTTTATGAATTTTTTTTGTATGTAATACTAATTGTTATATAAATATGTTCCTTACTAAAAGCGCAAGCTTTTGTTTCATAGATTCATAGGTTCATTGTTTAAACTTACATTGTTATTCTGAAGTTAGATGTAGTCTTTGGATTGGTATTTTTGGTAAATTTGGATTGTGTTATTAGTTTAAAGATCAATTGTTTTTTGCTGATAGTATATTGAAAATAGAATGTTGTTATGATGTCAAATGGGTAGAATAACTATGAGCTGCTATAATATGATGAGGTTTTTTTTAGTCGAGGTGGCAAAAGAAATCATATTTTTATGTAGTTTTATATTGAAGGGCTATCTTGAAACCTGTACTTGGTAGTTTTGAGTTTTGTATATATAAACATAAGTATATTGTTAATCAGGACTCACTGCTAATTTTTGAAAACAACTAGAGTTTCTGAATGTGGTAAAGATGGGGATAAATTGCAATTTTTTTTAATTCAAATATGTGTAACCTGTGGTTTGATTTTTTATTCACCTAAAGGTGTAAGTCATAGGATCCTCTATTTTGCTCACAAAACTTTATTTACAGAGATTTTTAATGTATATTTTGCTTTCTATCTATAGGGAAAGAAGCGAAAAGATACTGTTTGTATAGCTCTTGCTGATGATACCTGTGAGGAGCCCAAAATTAGAATGAACAAGGTTGTCAGGGCTAACCTACGAGTCAGGCTCGGTGATGTGATCTCTGTTCATCAATGCCCTGATGTCAAGTATGGCAAGCGGGTGCATATCCTTCCGGTTGATGATACCATTGAAGGCGTTACTGGCAATCTGTTTGATGCTTATTTGAAACGTAAGTTCTGTTTTAAAAAAAATGTTATTTTGCAGATTAGCTTATCATGCTTATGTCATTATGTGCTAATATAATAATAACGATCGATATTTTTGGTTTTCAGCATACTTTTTGGAAGCATACAGACCTGTGAGAAAGGGTGACTTTTTCCTTGTGAGGGGAGGAATGCGGTCTGTTGAATTTAAGGTTATTGAAACCGATCCTGCTGAGTATTGTGTTGTTGCACCTGATACCGAGATCTTCTGTGAAGGTGAGCCGATTAGAAGGGAGGACGAAGATCGTTTAGATGAAATCGGTTATGATGATGTGGGTGGGGTCCGCAAACAGATGGCACAAATCCGTGAGTTGGTGGAGTTGCCTTTAAGACATCCACTGCTTTTCAAGTCAATTGGTGTCAAACCACCAAAGGGAATTCTTCTTTATGGACCTCCCGGGTCAGGTAAGACTTTAATAGCCCGGGCTGTTGCAAATGAAACTGGTGCGTTCTTTTTCTGTATAAATGGGCCGGAAATCATGTCCAAGATGGCTGGTGAAAGTGAAAGTAATCTTAGGAAAGCTTTTGAGGAAGCCGAGAAAAACGCACCCGCGATTATTTTCATTGATGAAATTGATTCGATTGCTCCCAAACGTGATAAAACAAACGGAGAAGTTGAAAGAAGAATTGTTTCACAGCTTTTGACTTTAATGGACGGGCTGAAATCACGGGCCCATGTTATTGTGATGGGTGCAACCAACAGGCCCAACAGCATTGACCCGGCTTTGAGGAGGTTCGGTCGGTTTGACAGGGAAATCGACATTGGTGTTCCTGATGAAGTGGGCCGGCTCGAGGTGCTCCGTATTCATACCAAGAACATGAAGCTGGCTGAGGACGTGGACCTGGAAAAGATTTCTAAGGAGACACATGGGTATGTGGGTGCTGATTTGGCCGCTTTGTGTACTGAGTCAGCACTTCAGTGTATTCGTGAGAAGATGGACGTGATCGATTTGGAAGACGAATCGATCGATGCTGAGATTCTTAACTCGATGGCGGTTACAAATGAGCATTTTAGAACCGCCCTCGGTACTAGTAACCCATCTGCTCTTCGTGAAACGGTTGTTGAAGTTCCTAATGTTAGTTGGGAAGATATTGGTGGGCTTGAAAATGTTAAAAGAGAGCTTCAGGAGGTATTATCACATCTTAATCTTAATTTGTCTTTTATGATATTATTTACGAGTTCATTTCATTATGGTGTCCTCTGTTATGCAGACTGTACAATATCCAGTTGAGCACCCTGAGAAGTTCGAGAAATTTGGGATGTCACCATCCAAGGGAGTTTTGTTTTACGGGCCACCCGGGTGTGGTAAAACACTTCTAGCCAAGGCTATAGCCAACGAATGCCAAGCTAACTTCATCAGCATCAAGGGTCCAGAATTGCTAACCATGTGGTTTGGTGAAAGTGAAGCCAACGTTCGTGAAATCTTTGACAAGGCCCGTGGTTCCGCCCTTGTGTCTTGTTTTTTGATGAGCTGGACTCTATTGCTACCCAGGTTTGTTATGTTCTGTTATATAATATGTATTATAATAATATAAATGTAAAGATTATATATTAATTTAATTGCTTTTGTCGCAGAGGGGAAGTAGCCAAGGAGATGCAGGAGGTGCTGCTGACAGGGTTTTGAACCAGCTTTTGACAGAAATGGACGGGATGTCGGCTAAAAAGACGGTTTTCATCATTGGTGCAACTAACCGACCCGATATCATTGACCCAGCTCTTTTGAGGCCTGGTCGTCTCGACCAGTTAATTTACATTCCTCTTCCGGATGAAGAGTCTCGTTACTCGATTTTCAAGTCAGCTTTAAGGAAATCACCTGTTGCAAAAGACGTTGACCTTCACGCGCTTGCTAAATACACTCAAGGATTCAGTGGTGCTGATATCACCGAAATCTGCCAGCGCGCGTGTAAACACGCCATTCGTGAGAATATTGAGAAGGTAAGTTTAGATATTAGAGGGTATTTTAGTAATTTGATCGTAACATAGTAACTTAATCTACTGTTTTTAAATTTTTTACAGGATATTGAGAGGGAGAAGAGGAGGAGCGAGGACCCGGAGGCTATGGAGGAGGATGTGGCGGATGAGGTGGCGGAGATTAAGGCGGCACATTTTGAGGAATCTATGAAGTTTGCGCGAAGGAGTGTTAGTGATGCTGACATACGCAAGTATCAGGCGTTTGCTCAGACACTGCAGCAGTCTAGAGGGTTCGGGTCTGAGTTTAGGTTTGAGACGAGCGGTGCCGCTGCTGGTGGTGGTGCTTCGGACCCGTTTGCTGCATCTGCTGCTGCAGCTGATGATGATGATTTGTATAACTGAAGTTGAAGTGCACTCTTTTATCTTGAACTTTTGTTATCTATGTAAACTTTATGCTTTTGTTTTACATGACTTATTCCTCTTCCTTGAATTTATGTTTATGAAATGTTTCTTGAATTTGTGGATGATCTTTGTAAGTTTGTTTTTTACCTTCAGTTCTCTTTGATTGCGACTAGGCGTAGTAGAGGTGCAAATCCTAACCGGTTAACCTAACATAACCAAAACTGGTTATTAACTGGTACAGTACAAGCTGGTTAGTAACCGATGGCTAGGTACTGATTTGTAACCAGTTAACTGAAAGTGCTAATTATGTTTCTTTGATAAGGTTAGTGTTAATTAATAGGATTATTGGTTAACCGGATACAAATTTATTTTACAAATTAGATGCAATAATTTCAACTTGTTTACTTTATAAAGTAATTTTGTTTTATTTATTTAGGTAGATACTTATTTGGATTTGTTTAATCTCCAAGAGAAAAGTCATTGACTCATTCCAAGTTGAGATCATTTATTTTGACCTTGGACAACTATTGCAAATATTAATAATTAACCTTTTGTTTTATTATCATTTGGTAATGAAAATACCGATTAAATTAATTTTCCACTTTAGAAACCAGTTGAGTACCGTAACCAGTTATCGGCAATAATTGGGTTTGACTAATAACTGGCTACGGTTTTTAACCACTATTTCAAAAACCGATTAACCAATATTTATCGGCAGTTATTGGGTGACTATTTGACCAATAACCGGTTACCTAATTTCAATAACCGATTAACCAATATTTGTACCTCTAGTTGTTAGCATGAAAAGACGGTCAGGTCAACCAATGGGTCAAAACAGGTTTGGATTAGGCCATGTTGGGTCAGGTCAACCAGAGGTTAAACTGATTTGTGCCAAAACATGATAGGCAAATGGATTTTGGTTAAACTTACTATTGGTGTGAAAACATGATAGGTGGTAAATTGAGAGAGTTTGTGAGGTAAGAGAATTATTGAAATCATTAGCTGTTTTATTATTGATTCAAGTTGCTGTTATCTGTATTGACACTTCAATAGCAAACCAGGTATACACCCTTCAGCAGCATTACGACTGTAGTAGTGGTGTGGCGGTGACGGTTGTGATAGTGGTGGAATGACCGATAAGTTAGTTGTATACTTTTATAGGAGTGACCCCTTTAACCAATTGTATAGTTCTATAGGTCTTTGATAGAGGTTAGTGCTTGTGCATATCTATTTGCTCTTCTATGTGTAGATAGATACTTCTTATCATCGTATGTTAGTACTGTTTGATTACTATCAGCTCTGATTCTCTTTAGCTATTTGTAGTTGTATCTGTTATTTACCATTTTGCTATTCTAGAATAGGGTTATACATATTATATTTTAGAGTAAAATAGAAAAAGAAAAAAGAAAAAGAAAGAGAAAAGAAAGAAATTGGGGTTGAGGGTCTCTACGGTGACGGTATCTCTATTACTTTGCTGGGATAGGTGTAAAGTTCGTCACTATCACACGCTTCCCAGATCCTACGAATAGCTTTGCTCACATCAATCCATTTACGCATTTAGCTATAGGATAGCCCTAAGTAAGAGGAAGTCATGATTTACACACTTTTGAATAAGAAAAGGTAAAAAGTATAAAACCCTTTTAACCAGTAATACAATTTGGGAGACATATCTATCCATTTAGCTAAAAAGATTGCCTAAAGAATTATGAGTCATGATTTACAGGTGTATCATGTATGATTTGAAAAGAAAGGGCCAAAAAAATTAGGCGAAACCACAAAAACTTTCGCTCCGAGTTGGTACCGGTACCCAAAAAGGTACGGTGTACCGGTACCGGTATTGAAGTTAAAAATTCGGGAAATACCGGTACCGATCCCGAACTCAAAATGTTGGTACCGATTCAAACCGACAGTACCAAATCGGTACCGAATTTGCGCATCCCTTAGTCCGACCATTCCACCCACTTGGTTTATCGTTTCCCAAAACTGTAGTTAGCAGTTAAATCCAGAATATCCATCGAAACAAAGCAAGGAATATCCATTCTACTTTCATAATTCCATACCCATGCTGATTTAAACAAAACATTATAAAACCCATCATAATGATAAATAAATAAATAAATAAATAAACCTTTAAAGAACCAAGAAACAGTTCTGTACATGATAATTTCTTTGCTATAAATTCAAGAATAGAAAGTAAATAATTTATTCAAAGACCTGCTAATTTTATTGATCAGTCGAGATACGCCTGATGCCTATGTTTAAAATTCCACCATCGTTTCTTTTTTCTGTATTCGGGTGGCGGCAACTCTGTTGAAATAAACACAAAACATATCAGTCAAATCTGGTTCATAATAATAGCATTATTAAACACATTAAATACGTAATATATATACATAAAACCCAAATCTGGTCCATAATAAAAGAGTGTAAAACATACCTCCTTCAGGATAAATCGAGTTGTAGTGCACCTCGGCCCAAAAGCTCAAGAAAATAACTGCTAAAGATGCAAATTATCAGCACATATAATAAAAATGCTAGTTATACTAGTAATAAAATATAAATTGATGAGTAATAATATAGATAAAGATCTGAACATTACTTCGCTTTGATTTCTGCACTTTTGGAAGAATCTCGATCGAACACGTATCTTTAAACGAGGTTAGAACAAAAATTTTAACCCCATACTGCAAGAAAAAATCGAACAAATAATGTAGATAAAGTTTTGACCTTTCTAATTTAATTAATAATAAAGTCAAAGATGGACAATTTACAGAATCTGCAGCTGCCTGCAAGGTGACATGATCTCCCCACTCTCCACTCCTATAATAAAATATATATCTCAAAACCAAAAAAGAATTGATATGTAAAATGCAGAAAAAGAAGTTAAACGACATACTTGGAAATACTTTTTAAGTAGTCACCATAAGCCATCGGGACATATCCTTCATACATTTCTGGATGTGATTTAAGCTGACATGTTGCAAATAAATAATATTATTACATACTACAACACACATATAATATAAGAAATATAAGATACAACGCAGAGTAAATATTACCTGATTAACAACTTGTCGTCTCACAAATTTATGATGCTCTGGTGATCGGTAAAACTGGTCCGATAGAGCACGAAACTGAAGAAAGAAAAACAGCTCATTAACTATAATCTAAAAAGCGGTTATATTATTATAACAAGCTTTTTTTGATATTATAACTGACCTGACAGTTACCATCTCCTTGAACTTTTGATTCAATCAAGTTATACATCTGCAACCTGAAAGTAAACAAATCTTACATAATAAATACACAATTATGCATGAATATGATGATATAATAAATAATAATAAACAATCATACGAGCTTAAAAAATGTAAAACCTGTCCAACAGCCTTTGATGATCGGAAGTAGCCTCGTCGACTGAAGGGATATCTCCATTAACTTTGGGGATATGCTACATAAAGATAATATAAGCCATTATTAAAGTAAACTGCAAATATTAAATAAAAATATTTCATTTTTATTTTATTTTATTTTGCACTTACAGGAACAGGGACAATTTCAAGTAATCTCTTGCCTACTTCTCCATCAAGCTCAGATTCATCAGTTATTTCAAGATTATAAGAATATTCATCACCATCAAAAGATCGGTTTTCGGGGCTCGAACACGAACTTGACGGGCCCATTTCATCTGTTTCCTGTAACCTAGAATCATCACCTGCTAATCAACTAATACTATAAGTAAAGTTGTAAATGATACGTGTTTTGATGTTTAGAGAATGAAAGAAACCTACCATAATAATAATTATTATTATTTGATGATGGGCCGCCATACCACTCATGAGTCTCATTAGATGTTTGCAAATGACCCACTTGATTGGATACAACAGATTCCTCATTATCATCAGAAATCGAGAGATCCAATAGTTCTTGTTGGAGAGAGTGAGCTAGCATTTCATCATTTTTCACATTGTTAAATTCCACTTCTTGATAACTATTTCCATAATACTGGTCATGATGTATGTTCATGTTATGTTGATTGCTATCACCATAATATTCAGAACTAAAGATTTGATCCACGTTTAGGATATCAAGACCCCATTTAAGAACATCTGCATCCGGTTCACACATATTCTCACACTTGGTGAGGTAAAATCACAATTTCTACTCCAGATAAAGCACTCTCCCTGTATTTCAAAACTGGTTTTAGAATTTAAAAAAAAAAGAAAAAAAAGATACTTAAAATATAAAATGGCGATTTTAATACATAAATCTGAGTTTTCCCCAACTTTCAAACAGAATTCAAAAGGACATGAATGATGATACAAATGAGCATATCCTTACTTCAAACTTATTTAACAAATACTAAAAATGATCAACTGCATATCATCAACTTCATGAATCAAGTTTGCAAATTTAACACCTCATAACACTAACCCAACACTTAAAACCATAGTTGTCAAAGGCGCGAGATGCACTCATAAATAGCACATTAATTTATCATATCACATATTCACTAAAATTCTAGAATCGGTGAATCGCAAAACATACACAAACAGATAAACGCACCAATCAATTGGATACGCATACCTAAAAGGCTAAAACCGATTACCTGCAAATCCTTAACTTCAAAAATCAATCGTGCAAGTTTAACACCTAATCCAACACGCAAAACAAATTATCAGCTAAAAGGATCATCCTGATCTATATCAATACATTCATCTCCTTTTCACTAATTTCACCGTTAATTAATGATATCACATCTTCAACAAATATCCTACTTCAAACTTATTGAAGAAACACTAACCGGACCCCGGGCAGATTACTGGTAACCTGGGGGTTAGATAGATGTTTCCCACGAGGGGTTAGACCCTGAGAAGATGGTTCTTCTGATAACCTGCAAAACAGACACCGTGAGCTTGTCACTGAGAAGGGGGGGGGGTTCCTCCTTGTGACCACCCTCCGGCGTGAGAATCAGACTAGATTGCTCTTTAAATATAAGCGTATATTAAGAGATTGCTAGTGCAGATATCAGGTATAATATGATGATATAAGACAAGATGAGATGATCATACCATTTGTGGTATTTATAGCCGAAGGTAGGTTTCCAAGGAGGTGTGGCCGGCTGCAACAGTGTTCCTGTTCCACCAACAGTGGCCTACGCACGTGCCCTGCTGGTAGTTGGTGGGTAGGCAGCGGCTGATAGTGACCAGGCCTGCTGTGTACTATTCCTTTTCCACCAACTGCCGGCTACGCACGTGGTATGGCAGTAGTTGGTGAGTAGGCAGCGGCTAATAGTGACATACAGTACAGGAGCATGCTGCTCGCCATACTGTTGTCAATAAGCTGTCGTATCTTTAGTCAGATCTTTTTCCCATACCTCGTCAGGTACAGTACAGAAGATCTTCCCGTATCGTACGGACTGGCTTATTTGGGCGGGAGTATTCCCCCTCCCGCCCTTGTGCGGGATTGTTCCCGGCTTTGCTCATTCCTTCAGGTGACACTGAGTGATTGAGAGCTAAGTGCCTTGTGCGTGTAGCCTTGCTGCGCGGGTGGCCTTCCCTGCTGGCTTGTATCCGAGGCTGCGGGGACAGGCGGAGTCCTTCACCATTGGGAGGCATTTCCTGCGGGAACAGCTTGCGTACTGCGCGTAAGGACGTCACGTCTCTGAGCATGGTTGGTCCTGCGGATCCAGTTGGTTTCTGCGCAGACGTTCATCTTCAAGGTGAGTCTTGCGGGTCCAATTGGGCTCTGCTGGGACCTACCTCTTCAAGTCCCCCCAGTCCAATGTTCTTCTCATGAGTGTTTAATAAAGTGAGGTGAACTTTTGGACTTAAGCAAAGGGTTTTGAAAAGGGTTTTTTTTAAGGTTTTCCATGGGGATTTCTCCCGCGGAAGTCCTTGTCACTTGCAGAAATTCCCGAGTTTCCTGCTTGGTCTTTGGGTATGATGCGGGTAGGCTGTAACCTCCTCGCAAGTCAGGAGCGTTGAGTCCCACTTGTGTGGATTCTCCATGAGGTTTTGGTAGTTTTGAACATAGTGATCAATTATGTTAAAACCACCAATTCCATCCTGGAGCTTCAAACAACGTAGTTCTCGACGTTCCCGCTATGCGGGGATGTTATTTCCGTTTCCGCAAGCATTACCCAGAAGATCCTTCTTGGTTTCAATTCCCAGCGGAGCGCTGGGTATGTGAAGGGTTTTGCCTTAACACTGTACCCGCGCTCGTCTTACGGTTACTTTACTTCCAAGGTATTCCTGGCGTCAATTCCCTGCGGGTGCTAGGTATGTGAAGGGTTTTGCCTTTACACTGTACCCGCACCCGTCTTATAGTTACTTGGTTGCCGAGGTATACTTGGCTTCAATTCCCTGCGGGTGCTAGGTATGTGAAGGGTTTTGCCTTAACACTGTACCCGCATCCGTCTTACGGTTACTTGTTTGCCAAGGTTTACTTGGCTTCAATTCCCTGCGGGTGCTAGGTATGTGAAGGGTTTTGCCTTAACACTGTACCCGCATCCGTCTTACGGTTACTTGTTTGCCAAGGTAAGGGGTATTTTCCCGCTTACTTTTTGATATTTTTGAATTTTGAATTTTGAAATTCGAAGAGTTGGTGGAAAGATAAGAACAGTCCAAACCTCTGAAACGTCGTGCGTCGGTTTCTTCTGACTGTGTCAGGACGTGCAGGAAGTTATGGTGACGTGACAGTACATGGTCATTCCAGACGCTTTTTCAGGCGCGTGGGCGCGATTTTTCGGGCGCGTGGCCGCGAAATTAATGGTATGCGTCCTGTCAACAGCTTGCTTTTTGCCACGTGTCATAGTTTCATTGCACCTTCGTTTTCTCTCTCTTCCGCATTAATTTCATCGCATTAATTGCGATTAGTATATAAAGGGGGAGAGGGCTCTTTGTAATCCACACTTTCACTCTTCTCTTCATCTTCTTTGCGATTTCCGGCGAATACTCACCTTTTCAGGCAAGCATTCTCCCGAAATCGTTTTCTTCTTCTTTTACAAGATGTCTCGTGATCTCGAATCTACAGTCGATGACAAGAGTACTGCTGGCGAGTGCCAGTGTGCTCTGCCTGGCGATCTGTATCGGTACGTCGTCTGGAAGTTCATGCTCGAGTCTCTCGAGCCTGAGTTTCCTGAATCCCATCAGACGGTGTACGATGCCCCCAGAGGCAAGATCGGGGTTTATGCTGCATTCTTTGTTTATGGGAATCTTAGGTTCCCATTGACAAAGTTTGTTTACCGTGTCCTTGAGAGGCACGGTGTTCATTTGACCGAGTTGCACCCCATGGCGATCGCCAAGATTCGCCACTTCGAGTGGGTGTGCCGGATTTTGGGCATCGAGCCCTATGTCGACCGCCTGATGACCTTCTATACTTGGAGGTGCATCCAGGGGTGGTACACGTTGACAACCCGGATTAAGGGTTTAAAGATCTGCGCGACCGAGCGCAGTCTTCGCTCGTGGAAGCGGGAGTTCTTCTTCATATCCGCTCGCGCCATCCCCATTGCCATGAAATTCAAGAACGGGCAAGCACTTCCCAGCCTTCACGCCTCCAACTACCAGGAGGCGGAATGGTTTGCGAAGATATCTCGGGTCCAATCTCCGGTTTACCGGTTTGCGGAGTCCGGGATGGTGATGCTGGGGATGAGCCGGGTGTGGAAGGCTGCCGACGCGCATAAGATCCCAATCGTCCTCGAATACGGTTCGAACTCTGTTCCTTACGGTATGCTTTGTTTCTTTTTGTTGATTTTGAATTTCTTCTAACTTCTTTCCTGTTTATTTCAGAGGGGAACGACTTGCAGTCGCTCCTGAACCCGCGGGAGACTGACGGTCCCGCTCGGATGGGTACTCGTGCTCTAGACGAGAACGAGTTGCCCATCCTAGAACAAACGGCGGATCGGTTCGTGGAGGTCTATCCGCTAGGCCATGAGATCCTTAGCGCCCGTCGGCCAGGTAAGGCGCTATTCGACCCTCGACCCCTCAATGTTGAAACCTCTGCTGGAATTCCTTTAATCGTATGTTCTGATGAGGAATCCGCAGATGGTCCTCCGTTGGTGCGGAAGAAGAAGGCTGCCGGCGGGAAGGGGAAGGAGAAGGTGGCCTCCACTGCCGATCCAGCGCCTCGGTCTGACTCGGAGACCGAGAGCGAAGAGGTGGCGGGGAATCCCGGTGGTGATAAAATCACCATTCCGGAGGCTGTGACAACTGTCACCGAAGAGCCCAGGATGACGACGGTGACCGGCGTGAAGAGGCCGGCTCCATCGGGTTCATCCCCGCCCGTCCGTACTTTCAGGCTCAAGAAAACCCGTAAGTACAACTTCCTTTAGCTTTTATCTTCATAGTTTGATATCGTTAAACACTTATCTTCTTTACGCAGGTGTGGATGTTGACGCATTCCAGGGTGGAGCGCAGAGGAGTACCTCTCCGCCAATGACGGTAGGCTTGGTCAGCCTACCTGAGGCGTCGACCCAGGCGCCTGCGCCTGTTTCCGCTGGTTCAGTTGCTCACTCCTTTGAGCCGACTGTTCCAGCTGAGATGACGTCACCGCCGGCTGTGAGTGCTATTTTTACAGCATCTTTCACCGAGCCGGCGGTTACTTTTGCTGCGGAATCCGCGGCGGCGACCGCGGCGGCTGCTACCATGCCCCCGTCATCGGCCAAGACGGCCGATCCATCAGGTACGCATGGGGCTTCTCGCCAATCTCTGCCACCTTCCCATCTGCCTGACCTCTTGGATGGATTTCCCTTGGGTTCAGGTGATGGGTTCGGCGGCTATTGGCCTGTTATTGACCCTACAGGTGCGTAGGGTTCTTTTGGCCCATTTTATATATATTTTTTCTTATCATCTTTTCCTAACTGCTTTATGTTTTTTGCAGTGTCGGATTCCAATGAAGTGTATGTTCCACGATGGAACAATCGCCGAGGAACAACCCTTCGCACCCCTGTGGAGTGCGTGGAGTGGGCTCGTCACGCTGCTCCTAGTGGTGCGTTGGGGGAAGCCATGGCTAGCTACCAGGAGGGTAGGCTTAGCAATGAGCTTCGGGTTCTCCTGGCCCGGATGCAGCCGCGCGTCGAGCTGCTTTGTCGTGAAAACGACAAGTTAAAAGCAGCTCGCGTTAAGGAAGTAGCTCAGGCGCGGGCTGTCCGGGAGGAGAACCAAAAACTTACCGCAGTGGCTGCGGAGAAGGAGAAGGCCTTCAAGGCCCTCGAGGTTGAAGTTCAGGCTCGACTTGAGGCCCGTTCCAAGGCTGCCCAAGCTGTTAATGAACAGCTTCGGCTGGCTAAGGAAACTGCAAGGAACGCAACCGAGAGGGCCACCAAGACTGAAGCTGTTGCTGAGCCTCTACGCGTGGAGAATGAGGAGCTTAAAGCCAAATTAGAGGCTCTCCAGCAGGCTCATGATGCCTTGGCGATGGAAGACGCCAAAAAGCTCCAAGAAATCCTGGACCAGAGGGGGGTGCTTGACCATGCTGAGCGTAAGCTAAAGGGCGTCGAAGAGGCTGCGGCTAAAGAAGTGTTGCTTGCCAACCTCAACAAGAGTGAAGCCGATCGCGCCCGTAACGAAGCTCAAGCTGCCCTCCAAGAAGCCCTGGTTGTCAATGAATGGCTTCTTCGAGAAGTGTTGTCTCAGGTAAGCTTTTCTTGTCTTTACGCTTTTCTTTGTAAATAGAAAAGGTTCTGATACTTGTATATTTTCTTGTAGGTTGTGCATCGGGTCTTTGCTGAGACCTCTTACGATGATGCTATGAGCGCAGCCCTCAACGCTTCTCACGAGGATGGGGAAAAGGTCGGCTTCCTGCTTGGTCTAGGGTTCGTTGAGAAAGGCATCCCGCCTTCCAACTTCCCTTTGTACAATGTTGATACAGAAGCTGTTTACGACCAAGCAGTGAATCAGTACGCCGCCTTCCCGCATCCGGTGGTGGAGAAGGTGAATGAAGTTGCTGCTGCTGATGATGGGCTAGCTATCCTTAAGGCTTTCCTTGAACTGCCACGCTCTACTGACGGTGCTGGTCCAAGTGGAAGTGGCCCTGAAGCCTGATCCTGAAGATCCCTTCCCACTGCTAGGATAGATTTAGCTTGTATAGATTTATTTTCCTGTAGGCGGGTAGTTACCCGGCCATTCTTGTAATGAATATTTATGAAATATAAATCTTTTTGCGGGTAAGACCGCTACTTTCGTTGGGTTCCTTGCTTTGTAAACGTTGTATGACTTGCATACTTTAGTTTAAATTAGCAATTTTCCAAGTGTAGAATAAGTTAACATTTGAACGTGGTAGATAATAGGTTGAAGTTTTGCTTCCTCTTTCGTGATTGTGCGGGTAGGACCGTCACTTGCACTTAGTAGGATGGCTAAACTTTACCTGCGTCTAACCTGCGTGTAGGTTTTCCTCATCTTTTTTGAGGATAAGTTAACCTTTGAACGTGGTAGATAATAGGTGTGAAGTTTTGTTTCCTCTTTCGTGATTGTGCGGGTAGGACCGTCACTTGCACTTAGTAGGATGGCTAAACTTTACCCATATCTGACCTACATGTAGGTTTTCCTCATCTTTTTTGAGGATAAGTTAACATTTGAACGTGGTAGATGATAGGTGTGAAGTTTTGCTTCCTCTTTCGTGATTGTGCGGGTAGGACCGTCACTTGCACTTAGTAGGATGGCTAAACTTTACCTGCGTCTAACCTGCGTGTAGGTTTTCCTCATCTTTTTTGAGGATAAGTTAACCTTTGAACGTGGTAGATAATAGGTGTGAAGTTTTGCTTCCTCTTTCGTGATTGTGCGGGTAGGACCGTCACTTGCACTTAGTAGGATGGCTAAACTTTACCCATATCTGACCTGCGTGTAGGTTTTCCTCATCCTTTAGAAATTCTCTGTTTTGAATAATTTAACCGTTCGACGCGCGGTTGTCAATAGGTTAGTGTTCAGTTCCCTTTTTCATGATTCATGCGGATAGACCGGCACTTTCATTTAATGGGATAACTGAACTTTTCCCCTTCAACTGACCTGCGTGAAGGTTTGTCGTTTTTTGGGTTTATGCGGGTTTTGCCGCCTTCCCCACGCAACGACTTCGCGTAATTATGTGGTGAAAACCGGCATATCCGTGTTGAATAAATAACCGTTCGACGCGCGGTTGTTAATAGGTTAGTGTTCAGTTTCCTCTTATCATGATTCATGCGGATAGACCGGCACTTTCATTTAGTGGGATAACTGAACTTTTCCCCTTCAACTGACCTGCGTGAAGGTTTGTCGTTTTTTGGGTTTATGCGGGTTTTGCCGCCTTCCCCATGCAACGACTCTCCACGTAATTATGCGGTGAAAACCGGCATATTCGTGTTGATAGTTCATAAAAGTATAAATATAAAATCATCAGTGTCGATGTTTTAAGGAGAATCATTTCCATTAGAAGTGGCTCTTGGCCTTTTCTTTACAAATTTGGAATTGATTTACATGTAAACTGTGTAAATGAGCTCCCTTCCATGTTGTTGGGATGGGAGTGCCATCGAGCCGATACGCACCTGGTTCGGGATCTCGTTCTTTACGCAGCATGTAGTCTCCATATTGAAGCTGGAATTTTATTCGTGTTTTCCCCAGCTGGGGTTCTACACGCATTAGCCTGCTCAGCGTTCATTGCGCCACGAGGTGCGCGAGCGTCCCATCTCTGACAAATGCTTCGACCATGTCTTTTACGTCTATGCATTCTTCGGTGTTGTGGCCTTTTGTCCTGTGAAAGTCACAGTATTTGCTCCGATCAGCATTGTGACGATGTCGGATTATTTGAGGCTTTGGCCATGGGAGCTCCTCGGTGGCGAATATCTCGGTGACGCTTTTGGTGAGCGGCGTCCATCTGGAGTTCTTATTTGACTGTACGTTATCCCTTCCGCCTAACCGATTTTGCAAGCCGGATGAGGTGTCAAAGTTTACCCTTGACTGCCAAATGCCTAACTTTCGCTTTTTGTTTAATCGGGCGGTAAGGACGTTGTCTTCCCTTGTTTTCTGGGTGTAGAGGTTTGTGCTCTGTGGGAGATCTCTACCCAGTTGCTTCTCCGTTTCCGCAAAGCGTTTAGCTGCTGTCATGATGGCATCCCATGTGGATGGCATGCCATCTTTACCCGTTAAGGTGCGGATGAGCTCTGGGTCGTTCGCGCCCTGAATAAAGGCAGCGCGAACAAGATCTTCGCTAATGTTACCCAGACTTAGCTTCTTCGAATTGAAGCGAGTGATGAAGTCTAGCAAAGATTCGTCTTTTTCTCGAATGCACTTGAGGATTGTCCATTGCTCCTCGGTATACTTTCTTTGCTGGCTGAAGTGTTGGCTAAACTTCTGTTGGAAGTCTGCCCAGTCGTAGATGTGGTTGACCGGTAGACGATCGAACCACGCTCTAGCAGCCCCGACAAGCGTCATTTGGAACATGTAACACCACGTGGGTTCCGTCCAACTACTGACGGTTGCCCCCGCTATGAATCTGTTCAAATGATCATCTGGGTCGGATATACCATCATATGTGCCTATGCTGGACATTTGCTTGGCACTTTTTGGGGCAATTGCTTCTGCAATGTCCATTGCAAATTTGGACGTTCCCGCATTTGCAACGTTTGGTCTGAATGTTTTGGAGAAGTCTCGTGGACTTCCACCTGTGCTTTTTGGTTTGAAGGCTTGTCCAAAATGCCTTCTCGGTTGGGAGTCCGTTTCCTTACGCTTCCCTTTTGCCCTATGGCGAGGGTTCGCGTCGGAGTCGGACTCCTCCGAGTCATCGTCCCAGTATCCTTCGAATTCGTCGGCCTGTTGGACGGAACGCAAGCGTTCGTCCAACTCAGCTTGGAATTCCTTTTGACGTGCCTCCGCCCATGCCTTAACCTCATCGAGTGTTTGGCGGGGGAGTCTTGTTCGTTTCTCTAACTGGGTATCGGTGAATCCCAGTGAGCGATTATTTACTGCACTTGCCCCAGCTTGAGTAACTGGGGTAGTGTTCGTAAAATTTACTTCACTTGCCCCGGCTTGGGTAGCCGGGGTAGTGTTTGTAAAAACTGTGTTGCCGGTATTCCCCCCAGTAGCTGGGGTTGTGGTTACCGGAGTTTCTTTAACCATCTTAGAAGTTTGAAAAAACTGAAGAAAAATGTTCTAGCTTTATGCACGGATGGCGCCAATGAAGAAACACTAACCGGACCCCGGGCAGATTACTGGTAACCTGGGGGTTAGATAGATGTTTCCCACGAGGGGTTAGACCCTGAGAAGATGGTTCTTCTGATAACCTGCAAAACAGACACCTTGAGCTTGTCACTGAGAAGGGGGGGGGTTCCTCCTTGTGACCACCCTCCGGCGTGAGAATCAGACTAGATTGCTCTTTAAATATAAGCGTATATTAAGAGATTGCTAGAGCAGATATCAGGTATAATATGATGATATAAGACAAGATGAGATGATCATACCATTTGTGGTATTTATAGCCGAAGGTAGGTTTCCAAGGAGGTGTGGCCGGCTGCAACAGTGTTTCTGTTCCACCAACAGTGGCCTACGCACGTGCCCTGCTGGTAGTTGGTGGGTAGGCAGCGGCTGATAGTGACCAGGCCTGCTGTGTACTATTCCTTTTCCACCAACTGCCGGCTACGTACGTGGTATGGCAGTAGTTGGTGAGTAGGCAGCGGCTAATAGTGACACAGTACAGGAGCATGCTGCTCGCTATACTGTTGTCAATAAGCTGTCGTATCTTTAGTCAGATCTTTTTCCCATACCTCGTCAGGTACAGTACAGAAGATCTTCCCGTATCGTACGGATTGGCTTATTTGGGCGGGAGTATTCCCCCTCCCGCCCTTGTGCGGGATTGTTCCCGGCTTTGCTCATTCCTTCAGGTGACACTGAGTGATTGAGAGCTAAGTGCCTTGTGCGTGTAGCCTTGCTGCGCGGGTGGCCTTCCCTGATGGCTTGTATCCGAGGCTGCGGGGACAGGCGGAGTCCTTCACCATTGGGAGGCATTTCCTGCTGGAACAGCTTGCGTACTGCGCGTAAGGACGTCACGTCTCTGAGCATGGTTGGTCCTGCGGATCCAGTTGGTTTCTGCGCAGACGTTCATCTTCAAGGTGAGTCTTGCGGGTCCAACTGGGCTCTGCTGGGACCTACCTCTTCACTTATTTAGCATCAACTTCGTAAACCTATTACGCAATTCTAACACTTAGCTATAACTATCAATCAGCCTGATCTATCCATATCAATAATGATCATATCACATCTTAAATCAAATTCAAATGAACACATAAACGCATCAATTAACAATCAATAGAACAGAAATACCTAAAACTGAGATAAACTAAAAGTTATTCAAAACTTAAGCATTAAGTTATCCAAAAAACGAACGAATTCAATTCAATTTCATAAGCAAAAAACTTACCAGAAATGAAAACGAATCGAAATAATTCATTCACAAATTGATGATTCAGTACAATTAAATAATCATTCAATAATAATAATAAATAAATAATAAGTACAGCTTTAATTTATTTACCGCGGAAGTCAGGCAGTCTGTGTGTCAGTTAGTCAACCAATCAATCAATCTGATTGAACTTGAATCTAAATGCTATTCACCTAACAATTTATTTAAATACACGCGTATGTATATGTATGTATATGTATAACTGTATATATACGTATATAAGAGATTGGAGGAGATAACGATGAAAGAAGGAAGATGATGAAGAAAACGTTTTTCTTTTTTGGGGAAGAATGGTGGTGGTATATATATACATATATACAGTTGACGGCGTTAAAGTTAAACGACACGGTTTGCGTTTGTCCATAGACCATCGCTGGAACGCCGTCTATTTTTGATTTTTTCTTACATAAAAATTATATTGCAGGAAAATGCCCTAACATGAATAAAATTTAGCATATCTTATTTTAATTATGA
The DNA here is from genome assembly GCF_021521415.1 of Bidens hawaiensis. Taxonomy (NCBI): domain Eukaryota; kingdom Viridiplantae; phylum Streptophyta; class Magnoliopsida; order Asterales; family Asteraceae; genus Bidens; species Bidens hawaiensis. The sequence goes on along the minus strand of NW_027494332.1, from coordinate 204,774 downwards.
TATATTTTTTTTAACCGCAGAGACTAGGATAGCGGAAGGAAATGACAAGAAACGGGTAAAAAAAATCATGTTTAAGATATTTTTAAAAAAATAAAGGAAGGAAAATGCTAAAAAAAATTTAAGTCAATATTTCATCCTTTCAAATTAGAGGGTCGAGAAAAGAAAATAATTGTGTATAATATTAACCCCAATTCTTAAATTCCTTTTTTTTTCTTTTCTTTTTATTAAACTCAGGGGAATAATTTCTTTTTTCCTCTCATTCTTTTCTCCTAATTTCTCATCATTTCTTTTCTCTTTTTAAATGAAACTCAGGAACACAGTATAAACCAAAGATCATCAAGCATTACGTGTATATAGTGTTAAGATCAATACAAACATGAGTAATAATGCTATTTGTATGTTTAATAGACTATTTGTATATAGTGTTAAGATCATTACAAACAGAGTATATGTGGTGAGTTGCTATAAACGTATCCATTTTTCAACTACTTTTACTTATTATACTCCTTAACTTTTCATTTTAATTGCCACTTTCGCTTAACAATTGTTACTTACGTATCAGTCCACAAAACTTTATTTGAAATATCAAATAAAAAACTATTAAGTTTTTAATACATACTTTTTTTATCCTTTATTATTAGATTATTATTGCTAACTTACGTCAATATAGAAGAAGACATTGAAAATGAATAATAACACAAAAAGACAAAAAAAAAAATTACAACTCAATAATTTTTTATTTGAAAGTTTAAAAAGACTATAAAAGGAGTAAAAAATGTTAAAGAAACTAATGGGTCAATTAAAAAAGTTAAAAGAAATAAAACTTTAAAGGGAGAGGTCTACGGATATGTTTAGCCCAACCCATACATGTATTATACATATATACATCTTACGAGAATATTGCATTTTAACATCTTATTTGTAATATAGGTTGTGACTTTTCTCATTTTAAATACTTTGTTAATAATACAACAAATAATACAAATAATAATGAAATAAAAGAAATGAAAGTTTTTAAAACCAAATAGCAAACTCTATAAGATTATAATAACTTATAGATAAAAGTGAGGCGAGGCCACCTCATCTTTGTCATCAAAATTTGTTCATGATTGATGAATAGACGTTTAAAAAGGCATCTAGACAAGTATTTTGGACTCAATCGTTATCATTCAATGGAAAATGGAAAATGATGGTTGCGGGTGATGGTTATGGACGTGGTGATCGTGTTTGGATGGAGGAAAGTCGGAAACTAATTTTCACACTAGTGCGTGTCTTTTGTTAGTTTTTTTTAGTATAACCAACATATATTTTAATACATTTGGATTTGCAAATCAAGAACAAATAAATCATGTTGTGTTAAGTTATTAATATATTATTATGCATATGATTAAGCATCAATATTGAAGTTTTAACTTGGTAAAATGTCATTTTTAAATATTTAGATATAAATGAGGGTATTTATTTCACATTACAAGTAACTAGAAAGTAGCCCGCGCGATACGGCAGGATACAAAAAACCTAGTAATCATGTAACAGTTATGGATGCTCGATGTTTGTTTGAAACGTTGAAAACGTTTAAAACAATCATCACTTTTGGTCAGCCGGTTTTCGAATGTTCAAACCATAGCAAACAGTTTGGTTTACGGTTTATATCGAAAATCGGCCATATAAAACCGGACAGGACTGCAAACTTATTATTGAAGCTTAATGCGTGAAACCAAACCGTTAGTAACGATTCAGTTTAATTTTTCAATGGTTCAGTATCGGTTTTCAATGATAAAAAAATCGAACCAACGGTTTGGCTTATAGTTTAACTTGGAAACCGTTAAAACCGAATTGTAAACATCCATACGCAACGTGTTAATTTTTTTTAAATGAAAAAAAAAACTATAGCAATACTATACTCAAATTAAAGACAATAAAATGCTCATTTTTATGGTGCAATTTAAAAAAATATATATTAACGTATGAAAAAGTTACTGCTGTTAGAAAATCATTGGTGGGAAGTTGGTTACAATTAAAATGAAAATGAATAAATTTGTAACTATTTATTAAATTTAAAAAATTTGAGTAGAGTTGAGAGGGTAATGTTGTAACTATTTCTATACATATATTTTTTAATGGATAAGTTTGCCCCTACCTTTAATGCTATAAAAGGTGTACATTTTTCTTTACTACTTGTGAATTATTTAAAAATTAGATGTCTTAATTTGATCATGTCTCATATATTATATATAGTATAGATATATATAAGACAGAACAATAAGTTATGATTTTTAAATGTATAAGACTAATTGACAACAATAAAGGCGTAGTTAATGTTGCATGCGTTACACCTACCTAGAGTTGATTATATTCGGGTGTATTTAAAGTTAATTTGTAAGATTATTTTTAATTTTTATTTATATTTTATTAGTATTATTGTTGTTCCTTAATCAATGAACACCTAAATATATTACATAATATTGATTTAAACATTACTATCACCAATTTATATAGAAGATATGAGAAATGACTCTGGCTTGCTAATTCGAGTCCTGATCTCACCCGGTTTTACCGGCTCCTCGCTGTTGTGCCGTTTGGCGGGCGTGGGGGTCGGGTTTTATCCAGGGAATCCCTCAATATATGGACCGCTAGGGTCTCCGTCCATTCAGACTCGTGTCTGGCTCGGGCTACCTTTAGTCATTAGGGGCCGCATACAGAGTACCTGGCGTTACTTAGTTGGTCGTTCCAAAAAAATATTACATAATATTGATACAATCACCCTTATAACGGTTTTTGTAATACTAAAAATGGTATTTTTAAGATATATTTAAAAGCCAGCTCTTCTAGTAATTTGTGAAACATAAATTTTAATAATAACGTAATGACCTAACATTTTAATCATATACACGTCCTTAAATCAAGTACAAAATAAATAACATTTATTAGAGGTGGGGAAATCAATTTACCACCTCCCTCTGCCACTACCCCACTCCCAAAAAAAAAAAGCAAAAAAAAAAAGAAAATTGGAAATTTGTTTTTTAAAAATACTTTTTTATATGTAAATACCAATTAGTATTTTAACAAACGTTCGAGTCCTTCCAATAGATGTTTAAAGTTTGAATCTAGCTTCCACCCACTTGTTTTGATCCATTAAACGTCTAACTCTTTATGTAAACTACGTTTTATTTGACCTTATCATTAGTTACTATGAGTGATGTAAAACTCGCTCAACTGCTTAGCGATTACTCGCTACTTGGTATCTTTTTCGAGACAATTTCCTCCAACTTGGACTGCATTACTTTGACTGAGATTTAGGCGGTCAGCTCGGAGCTATTCAACAATTGGTGGGATCTAGTCGGCTATTACCCGGAGCTACTCGGTGATTACCCTGATCTAGTCAACGACTACTTGGATCTAGTCGGTGGTCACCTCGGCGGTTACTTGAATCTTCTTGACGATTACTCGAATCTAGGTCAATTTGGAGCTAGTTAACCAAAAATCAATAAATAATGAGAATCAAATTTTTAAGTACTTAGGTATTTGAAAATGTATCCTTTTGTTTTATTTATACTAAATTTCACGTATTTATTATAATATTAGTAAACAAATGATATTCGACACATATATAATTTTCTAATAATTGATTTCTCATTCGACCAACTTCTAGCGCCTAACGGTTTGTACATGCGTGGTTAGGCTGAGGGGTGTGGAGCGCTAGAAAGGGCGCAAGAGGCCAGCCGATCGCGCCCCGGGGCGCGAGCACCACACCACCGAGGCGCGAGAGGGGCGCGAAAGGGGCGCTGAGCGCGGAAAAAGAGGCAGGCGCAAGGGGGTTCGCGGGACCTGTGTGGCGTTTAGGGCTTGGGGAATGGTGAAAAGAGCCGTTGGAGACCTTAAATGAGCCGTTGGCTCTTTAATTTTTTAAAAATTTTTTTTTCTACTTCTACATATTACCCATTTTATACAACACTTAACACAACTTCAAAAAAAACCAAACTTACCCATTTCTTTATACAACACTTCCTATATATTACCCATTTCTTTCAAACTTTTTTAAAAAAACCTTTACAAAATCCTATATAATACCCCTAAATTAACCCATTTTTACCATATCAAACACAACTTCAATCTCCAAACAACCCATCGTCCCATTTTTTTTTAAAAAATAATGTCGTCGTACTCGTCTGATTCCGACTCCTCCGAAGAGGATGATTTGCTTCTTCATGTAGGGGGAGTTTTGACCGCAACCGTGGTCAATCTCTTGCAAAATCAAGCCCATCAACCCCGACACCCGAGGGTTAGAGCACCACCTCGTGATCGTGATCGATCGGGTGCTAACGATACTTTGATGAGGCATTATTTTAGCCCTCAACCGGTATACGCGGAGTCGGATTTTCGAACTCGTTTTCGAATGAGCAGGCAATTGTTCACGCGTATAGCGAGTGATTTAGAGGCACGGTATCCCTTTTTCCAACAAAGGGAGGATGCTAGGGGTCTTCCCGGTTTTACCCCTCTTCAAAAATGCACGGCTGCTATCCGTCAATTAGCGTACGGCATCTCGTCGGACGCTTTGGATGAGTATTTACAGATGTCGAAAAGGGTTGCACGTGAATCCCTTCATTTTTCTGCCAAGGTAAAAAACATTAATTTTACTTTTTATTAAATATTTATTACATTTTGTAATATATATTGTACGTAGGAGTCATATCGACTTACGCTCGGAGATATCTGCGTAAACCTACAACGTATGACATCCAACGCATATATGAGGTGCACGCAGAAAAACATGGTTTTCCTGGGATGCTAGGTAGCATCGATTGTACGCATGTTGGATGGGCTATGTGTCCAACGGCCTGGTGAGGTCAGTTCCACCGTGGTGATCATGAAGGGCCGACCCTCATACTTGAGGCGGCGGTGTCACAGGATCTTTGGTTTTGGCATGCTTTTTTTGGTGTTGCTGGGTCAAATAACGACCTTAATGTTATCGATCAGTCACATTTGATCAACGACCTTATCGACGGGGTTGAACCACCTCAATCTTTTATTGCAAATGAAGAACTCTTCAAGTACGGGTACTATCTGGTCGATGGTATTTACAACGAATGGGCTGTGTTAGTTCAAGCTTTTACAGATCCAGTCGCCGACAAACGGAAGTATTTTACGAAGAAGCAAGAGTCTGCTAGAAAAGATATTGAAAGAGCTTTTGGAGCTATAAAAAAACAATATTATGTTCTGGCGAACCCGATACGTTATTGGACTCGGGAGAGGATAATGGACGTCGTCTACACGTGTCTTATCCTACACAACATGACGTTAGAAGACGAGGGCAAAGCTATATGCCAAAACTACCAAGGTGACATTCCGCCACAACCGTCCACAATCAGTGATCAACAAAAACTTCATAACATAGCAAATATCAAGAGCCGTGAGATACACGGGGATCTTCGACATGAGTTGGTTGAACATTTGTGGGCGAGGCGACCAGATGATCTTGTATTAGATTAGTTTTATTATTAAATATTATTGTTTGTTTAATTTTTAGTATGTTTTTTTTATTATGAATTTTCAAAAAAATGTGTGTTTTTTTAAATAATTTTTGAGTTTTTTTAATAATACGTTTTTTTAATACATTTATAAAAAAATAAAAAAAAAACCGCTCGCGCCCCTCCACACCATGTCCCGGGGCGCGAGCACCACTACCAACACCCATCTTATCAAGTTTCTCTCTCTGCCACACGTCACAATATTATTGGCTGGCGCCCCCACTCGCGCCCCCTCTCGCGCCCCCCACACCCCTCAGCCTTAGTATTACTTTGTTTAAGAAAAATGATATTATAATTTAAAAATACTATATAAACATTTCTTTTGTTCATCTTGAAATATAGGCAATGATACTATAACCCTATAAAACTTAAATAAAAAAATGTTTGAGATTCTCTGTATCTTTAAAAGAAACCTATTTTAACTTATTGGGCAGTTTGATCATTGTCCTTTGGGTGTCCTTTTTGTCACCGTCCCAGCATATACCCCTCGTGATTTCCGCGTGATGACGCTCTTTATCTGACTCAAAATCTAAATTCCCGATTTGAGTGCTTCTTGGCAGGAAAGGGAAATTTATAAAACTAGTCCTTTTAAAAAGGGAGAATATGAAAATAGGCTTTGAAATTTTCAAGTTCTTAAAATAATCCACCCAAAATCATCTGATCCATGACAATGGAAATCCTAACAATGGATTTGGCCGGCTAATGAGATTATGACAAGTGTATATTACCTTACCTACCACGTGACTTTTGTGTTCAAATCAATCAGCTCAGATAGTTTTTGTTTGAAAATCATTTAATCTAAAACCATCTCACACGTGAATTTTGATATTGTTTTCATCTCTTACGTAAGATTTCAAAAAAAAAGTTGAATTTTGTGTTTTTTGAAATTCATCTTCTCAGATGAATTTCAAGTGAATTTAGTCTTTTGATATAAAACCCATAATATTCTTCATCTTCATCTTATGGCCATGAACATAAAACCCACTTTCCGGCCACCGGCACCACCACCGTCACTCCACCTCCGGCAAAAACCCACCACCACCACTTCACCCGCCGGCAAAAAAAATCCGGTGAAGCATCCATGCTTCCTGGCTCGGCTCGGTTTTTTAGCTCGTTAAAGAAAACGAGCATAGCTCAAGCTAGCTCGATTAAGTTCGAACTCGAGATCGAGCACACATTGACTCGACTCGCTTTGATTACAGCCCTAACTAGAATATACCGGGACAATTTGTCCAAATAAAATACTCATTTGCCCGAAAATAATTGATTTTTATTTGTTTTTTCTTGCGATAATAATTTATTACTATGAGTAATAAATTAATAGGCTATCCCCCACTTGTGGCCTAGTGGTAGGAGGCTTGGGTTATCCGATGGAGACTCAAGTTCGAATCCCACTTATGTCATATTTTAGTGGATATTGACAATTAAGGATTTGAGATAGGCCTTGTGCAAAGGTTGTCAGTTCGAATCCTGAGCCCACCCGGGTTTTTGTCCCACCATGTGTTACGCCAGAGAGTTCTGCTCTTGTGGTGGCACAATGGTTGTCAAGTGGCAGTCGGTGGTATGGTTTCCCGGGGGAACGCCCAAGCCAAACTCTGAAGTCAGCATGGGCCCGGTTAAGACAACATGTTTGGCCAGAGTGGGGCATCGGGGCTTAGCAAATTTAGAGGGTGCGGTAGCTTAAATACAAGAAAAGTCGCCATTCTTAATTAAAAAAAAAAACAAAAAAAAACTAATAGCCTAGTTATTTGTGTCCTTTACCGTTACACCCAAAAGTTTTATACTCGCGGAATGCAATTTTAGATTTTTCCGTGTTAAACTAGTAAACATGTCAATATCATGACACTTAAATATGCATATAATTTTTACTAAATTAGTCCATATAAAAGTAGGGCTGACATATCGTGTATATTCGTACACGATAAGACACGAACACGAAATATGTATACCTCTATATGACATGAAAAATTATCGTGTACCTGTATCCCAAACCCGAACACGAACATGTTAATACCAGGAATACATGATAAAACACGAACCTGTTAATATCGGTGGCGCCACTGCAACTGCGAGGAGGCCGAACTGCATGAGAATCGAAGATTTGGAGAGGTAGATTTGAGAATCGAAGGGTTGTGACTACCAGAGATGTGGAGGGAAACCACCGGACTACCGAAGATCCAGAGAAGGAGAATCGGAGAAGGGTTTCTACGACGTCTACTTATGTGGGAATGGAATGACGTGCGTAATGTTCAATTGTTTGGTATAAAATTTAGGGTATATAACATAATATATTCATATTGTTATGTATTTTTATATATAAAAAAATATAATCAGGTAATAATGGGTACTTAACAGGTAAACAAGTATTTTACCCGTTTAGACATGAAAATTAACAGGTAGATTCGTCTCTACCCGTTTAGCACACGAAACCTGTTAAAACCATACCTGTTATCTGTTAAAGTCATGTAGGTTCGTGCCGTGCATTCGTGTATCGTGTCTAAATTGCTAGCCCTACATAAAAGATAATTATTTTAGGGGTGTAGTGGTGTTGTCGCCCCTTTATAGCCTCCTCCTTATTATTATTTTTTTAATTATTAGGCTATACACAATGGGGCGATAAGTAGTGGTTCTTTGGGCGATTTCGGCACCAACACCGCCCTCCTATGTGACGATAAGCGTGTGTGTGTGTGTTTAGGGGGGGAGGGGACCTTTGTCGCCTGTGTATGCTTGAAAATAATATAAAAACTAAAATGGGGGCGACAAAGAGCTTGAACATCACTACACCCCTAAAATAAAAATCGTCCATCTGTTGACGTGCCGAAAATCCCCTATTTTGTAGCCCTCCACTGCACATAGTATCAACATACGAACATGCGACAAATCTATGTCGCTCCCCCTGTCGCCCCACATATTGCCGGGGGAGGGGGGGGGGGTGTTATAGCCCCATTTCGCCTAAAAATTTCCCATTTATCGCCTCATTACTCATACTCTGAGGTATTAGTGGATATACAAAAGTTTAGATTATATTGTTGTTCTTCGCAAGTGATATACAAAACATTTATTTGATCTATATATATTAAAACAAATTAATAATAGTGTGTAGATTAACTAGGTTAGTAAAATTTTCTTTTGTTAGCATCCCCCCATCCACCCACCCCACCCCACCCCACCTCTCTCTCAGTCTCTCTGATAATGGTGGTTGTAAACACATTAACTAATAATAACTACAACGCAAAAGGAAATTTTGATTTTTGACCAACCTTTTAATCTATCGTTATCTCCAAAACGTATTGTAGAAGTTGTGTTTTGAAGAGAATTATTGTTGAGAAATGTTTCTTTCACGAAAATGTTGAGAACCCAAAACTCGTAGATGTTGGGAAATGTTTCTTCCACGGAGATTTTGGGACCTAAAACTCGTAATACACGCTTTAGAAGTAGTGTTTTGATTAGAATTATGAAGTATTAGTCTGGTAGTAACAAATATTAACTTTGGAAAGAAATGAAAAGATCATAACAAATAATTTGTAGAACCAAATGGCCGTTCAAACAAATAATAATAAATTGTAGAAGACAGTAAATCAAAAAGTTAGCGTATACTTTAAAATAAGATTATGCTATATATTAAAAAAAACCCGATTTATGAAATCAGCGTATTATACAGAGCCTTGGTTTTTGTTTTAGTCATATGTGGATTGTTTACAGATATACTTGTCTTTTTCAGGATTGGTTTTTGTTTTAATCATGTAAATGTTTTGACTACGAATTTGACTGTTACATCATCATGCACAAAAAAAACGCATAAACTCGCTATAAACACACCGAAAACGCATATATCATGTTAGATACATATATAAGCATATGTTCCTTCAACTATCAACTCCTTGAGAGGTTTTTAAAATCTCATTTATTTGTTTTATCACCCAGTGATATTCATAACCTCCGTCGGTACCTTCATCCCTTATGAATTGAGACTCATTATTCACATAAATGCTACCAATCATAACATTCACAAATCAATATATTTATATTGGAATGAAGTCAATGAACTAAGCAGCATGAATACACTTATTTAACTTCCTATAATGCGCACAAGCCAACAAATCCGCCTTTTCTAACCGATCGGCAGGGGCAATAACGCCATTTGCTGCCATACACTACAAAACCGATTCCCGACTATTAAAACAAACAAAATGTCGATAACTTTCTACCACAGATTGAAGAAAAAAAAATAGATTATGTATGTTTAATATTGGAACATATAGTATTTACAGTTTAGTATCGAGCCAACAGGGCCAGTTTATTCCTATACGTTGTAACCCTTAATCAATAGGGGCAATAGCGTCATTTCGAGCTCTAGTTTCCGTGTCCTCAACGAACTTTTTACCATGTGTGGGCCCCACGAAAACTTGATGTGGCTCAATAGCAACCACTGGCCCAAGGGCCAGACTCCTGTGGGGAGCTCGGCTGGTCGCTTGTAATGGGCCCGCAATAAGTTGGTCAAGCATTTCTAGAACCTCACTCATATTGGGCCTCATTTTCGGGTTTCCAGATAAACATCTATTGGCTATCATTGACAACTTTTGTGCTGATTTCAATGAGTATTTACCCTCGAGTCTTGTATCAATGATTACCCGGAACCTTTTGGAATCTAGGTACGGTTTCACCCATTCTAGAAGCTTCTGCTCGTTCTTGGGTCGGTTAGTATCCAGTGGGCGCCTGCCCGTGATAAGTTCATACAGAAACACCCCGTAGCTCCATACATCACTCTTGGCATTAAGATGACCCGTTTGCATGTATTCTGGAGCCGCGTATCCCATGGTTCCTACCACCTGATAATATCATATCAATGCAAACTTAAAAATTTCATGAATCGAGATTTATAGTGAAATGACTAAAATGCCCTTTGCTACAGAAATAAAGGAATCTTGTGAGATACTCAAGATTGGCTCGCTAAAACTCAAACCGAGCCAAGCTTAACCGAGCTTGAGCTTCACTTATCAAGCTTGAGCGCCTTGCAAGCCTAAACAAGCATATTAAATATATAACTTTTATGTAAAATATTTAATTTATATTTGTATAATAGTTATTATACATAAAATTATGATGAAACTAAATAATACATGTATATTATGTCATATGTATTGTTTTTGTTAATTATAAATATATAAAAAAATAATTTAAAAAATGTATTTAAGTTAATTAATCTGAAAACAAGCCGAGCACAAGCTCGAGCTTGAAAAAAATACTCATGAGCCAAGCTCGAAATTCATAAGTAAAACTAGAAACGAGCTGAGCTTGGGCTTTTTACACCCCTGGTTGCAATTTTGAGGGCCAGTTCAACTCAATCTGACCCGACCCATTGCCCGACCGACCTGCCCATTTTGCTACATGTACTAAATAGTCTAAATTCAATAAAAAGGAACATACTGCTGTAGAGACGTGGGTGAGTCCTTCTTGCGGACCTATCCGAGCCATTCCAAAATCTGAAAGCTTAGCATTCCAATGCTCGTCTAGTAAAATGTTTGATGATTTGAAATCTCGAAAAATAATCTACAAAAAGAAAAAAAATTATTATTAGTCTTGTTTTGTAATTAAACGAATTTTGTAAGTGTATTCGATTGTTAAAATACCTGAAAATCCATATCTTCGTGTAAATAAGTCAACCCACGAGCAGCATCTTGAGCCACTTTGAGTCTCATGGTCCACGAGAGAGGTGCAACAGACCTTGAACATAAATGGTCCTCCACACTTCCATTAGGCATATATTCATACACTAAAAGCCGTTGCATTCCTCTTTCACCGTCATCTTCTGCACAATAACCAACTAATTTCACAAGGTTTGGGTGCTCGACCACTCCAAGAACGTTCACTTCAGTTATCCACTCCTTTTGCCCCTATTACAATATAATAAAGAATCTCAACAAAACTCGTAGACAAAGGGCGTTTTCGGTATTACAACGTTTAGTTACAAAACATGTCGATTACAGCGTCTCTGTATAACTCAACGTGATTAGTACAACTTTTTCCCAACAACCGAAAACAAATGACCAAAAGTCAAACATAAAATAACAAAGCTTACCTGTAATCCTGTGCTGCCTAACTGTTTAACTGCCACTTCTAACCGCTTATTTGGATCTCTAGGATTCTTAATAAAACCCATGTAGACGCAACCGAAGCCACCCTCACCAATCTTTGATGTCAGGCTAAAGTTCTTGGTAGCCGTCTTGAGTTCAGAAAATGCGAAAACTCTAAGATTACTGCAAGTTGACGCTACACTACGATTTGAGACATTTTGCGTGTTCAGTTCTGATCCTGACCGTCGATTATCAAGATCTGTGGATCTTGAACTCGATGAATGAACAGTTTTTGTTATAGTTTTTGGGTGTTCACCATGTTTTGCACTACAAGATGACCCAAAACACTTCATAGCTTCTTTATCTGATCTTCCCAACTATCAAACTGGAATTAGAATTGAAATCAGCATAATATTTTTGTACAACAAAACAGATAAACAAAATGCATACAAATTAGAGTTTTTTTTTTTGTTTTTTTAGCTTCTTTAAAAGATGAAGTGTGTCGGGTTATAAACCGGGCCGACGGGCTCATGTTTGGGCCGTGAGCTGTAACATTGGTATCAAAGTGAAACTTGGAGTGGAGTGGTGGCATGGAGAAAGCCAGCCGTGACCAATGACGACGTTGGCCTTAAGGGAGAGTCGACTTTTACGGACGGAAACCATCGCGAGGAACATAATAACATGTCTCATATCGGTTGTATGGGCAACGCATGCGTGATTATAGTCCAAATGGGATCCCTCACGCACCAAATTGATTGTGATCAAGACAGAAACAGAAACATAATATATGCTTATAAAGGTTTATCACAATATATCATAATCAAGATTAATTCTTACACAATTCTTCATGTTAAAGACTAAGAAACTGATGAAAACTTGAAAAGTGCTCACCTTTATGCAAAAACTCACTTCCAAAAGATGCTGATCTTATTAAACTGTGAAATGAGTTTGTAAGTTTGAAACTTAAATACAAAGATCAAAGTGACAGTTGCTGAAAGATTTGGGTGGCATTAAAAATGGTTATTGTTCTTTGAATTTATTTAAAGCAACATGCTTAATTAAAATGGTCAAAGAGACCGCCTTATTTGATAGATACTTATTTAAAACATTCAAACTTATTTGATAGGTTAGTCAAAGTAACCGGCTTATTTGATTGGATAATGTTCTAGACCATGATATTTTTTGAACAACTAATCAAAATCAAATTAAATGTAATAATGTAACAAACAAAAGTCAACCTAGCAAGTTGCTAACTCAGCCAAAAAAAAAATACATATCAAAACAAAAGTCTAATTCCGGTGAAATCTTAACAATGCGTTTCCACGGACCTGGTAACCCTAGCGGGGATGCAGAACCACGACCATCGCCTGTCCGAATGATGGAAGACTCCTATTTTCCTCCACCGCCCGTTTTTCTCACTTTTAAACCTCCACCACACCACTTGGCAAGCATGACAAGTTTAGCATCACGTAACGAGCCGATTCCAAGTCTCCCATTTTTAGTCGGAGCGATCACTTCTGACCATGCAATCCAATTTATTCTAGCTTCTTCCTTCGACCCACCCCAAATTAATACACGCCAGATTCTATCCAATTATAATGAAAAATGGTATGTTGGTAGTGATTTTAACACCGCTTTAATGACTGTTAACACCCCCCCCCCCCCACCCAACTTTTAGCAAGGTTAATCTTTAATCTGGAAGCCATAAAAAACACCATAATATACACCGTAAAATCAGACGAACGATTTGCACGTCAGTATCGCTGCGATTTGCACCTAACAACGGAACCCCCAAAACCGCATCTTAACCCTTTGAATAGCCCATCATTACTAGCCCGTTTCATAGTTCCGATTAACGATGCACACACCAGGATCAATGTACAACACACAATGCAGCATGGAATAGACTCATATAACTTCCTATAATGCACACAGGCTAAGAAATCCGCCTTTTCTAACCGATAGATAGGGGCAATAACGCCATTTACTACCATACACTGCAAAGCGATTCCCGACTATTTCAACCAATAAAATGTCGATAACTACTGACTGCATATTGAAAAAAAACACCCACATGTTGTATGCTGATTACCGACAGGGGCAATAACGTCATTTTCAGCTCTAGTTTCCGTGTCCTCAACCGTCTTTTTACCATGTACAGGCCCCACGAAAACCTGTTGCGGCTCGATAGCAACCACTGGGCCCAGACTCTTGTGGGGTGTCGGGCTGGTTGTTTGTGATGGCCCCCCGATAAGTTGGTTAAGCATTTCTAGAACCTCGCTCATCTTGGGCCGTGATTTCGGGTTTCTAGATAAACACCTATTGGCCATAACTGACAACTTTTGTGCTGATTTTAGTGAGTATTTACCCTCGAGCCTTGTATCAATGATTATCCGGAACTTTTTGGAATCTAGGTACGGTTTCACCCATTCTAGAAGCTTCTGCTCATTCTTGGGCCTGTTTTTATCCAGTGGACGCCTACCCGTGATAATTTCATACATAAATACCCCGTAACTCCATACATCACTCTTGGCATTGAGATGACCCGTTTGGACGTATTCTGGAGCCGCGTATCCCATAGTTCCTACCACCTGATAACAATGCATCAACGGAAATTTAGAAACTTTGAAGCAGGGCATGGAATAAAATGACTAAAATGCCCTTTGCTATAGAAATAAAGAGATCTTGTGAATAAGTGTCAAGAATTTACAATGAGCAAATTGGTAACTCAAGAAAGTTGTCAGCTACATGAGATCGGTTTGCTAAAAGATCGAACCAAGCCGAGCTTAAACGAGCTCAAGCCACAAATTAGCTTGTTTAATAAACGAGCTCGAGCTTCATTTATCGAGCTTGAGTTGGCTCGCGAGCCTAAACGAACTTACTGTTTATATGTTATTTATGTAATATATTTAATTTATATTTATATAATAATTATTATATATAAAATTATGAAAAAAATAACTAAAATACATATTACTTTATATAATGTTTTTAGTTATAAATATATAGCAAATACTAAAAAGCGTATATAAATAAATTAAATATGAATGAGCTGAGCCCGAGACGAGCTCGAACTTGAAACAACTACTCACGAACCAAGCTTGAGCTCTTCTATATTAAATAAAGTAGACCTCGAGCTTAGGCGAGCTTGGGCTCGGCTCGAGTTGCAATTTTGAGGGCCACTTCAACCCAATCTGGCCTGAGCCGACCCACCAGTCAATTTCGCTACTTCTACTAAATAATCTAAGCTCAGTAAAAAGTAACATACTGCAGTAGAGACATGTGTGAGTCCTTCTTGCGGACCTACCCGAGCCATTCCAAAATCTGAAAGCTTAGCATTCCATTGCTCATCTAGTAGGATGTTGGATGATTTAAAATCTCTAAAAATAATCTACGATAAAAACCAAAGTTACTATTAGTTGTAATTGTAAAGCAAGTTCGTTTCTAAACAAACTTTGTAAGTGCATTCGATTGTTAAAATACCTGAAAATCCATATCTTCATGCAAATATGCCAACCCACGAGCAGCATCTTGAGCCACTTTAAGTCTCATGGTCCACGACAGAGTTGCACCGGACCTTGAACATAAATGGTCCTCCACACTTCCATTAGGCATATATTCATACACTAAAAGCCGTTGCATTCCTCTTTCATCATCTTCTGCACAATAACCAGCTAACTTCACAAGGTTCGGGTGCTCAACCACCCCTAGAACGTTCACTTCTGTGATCCACTCTTTGTGCCCCTATTACAAAATAATAAAGAATATCAACAAAACTCGTACACAAAGGGCATTTTCGGTATTATAACATTTAGTTCCAAAACATGTTGACTACAACGTTTCTTTATAATTCAACGCGTTAGTACAAAAATCACAAAATTGAAACACTTTACGGAATTAAAGTTGACAATCGAAAAGTAAAATCATCAAATTTCAAACATAGGAAAAGAAAGGTTACCTGTAATCCTGTTAGGCTTAACTTCTTAACAGCCACTTCTAACCGTTTATTAGGCTCTCTAGGATTCTTAATAAAACCCGTGTAGACACTCCCGAACCCACCCTCACCAATCTTTGATGTCAGGCTAAAGTTCTTGGTAGCTGCCTTGAGTTCAGAAAATGTGAAAACTCTAAGATTACTCGGCTTTTGTGAAAAACTAGGAAAATTTGTGCTGCCACTTGACTCTGCACTATGACCCGAGACATTTTGCGAGTTCAGTTCTGAACCAGACCGTCTATTATCAAGATCGGTGAATAGTGAACTCGATGACTGAACCGATTTTGCTGGAGTCTTTGTGTTTTCACTGCAAGAGGATCCAAAACACTTCATAGCTTCTTGATTTGATCCTCCAAACTATCAAACTGGAATTAAAAGTCAAATCAGCATAACATTAATGTGAAAAAAATGTGGAACAAAATTAACAAACAAAATGCATACAAATTAATGCTTTTTTTTTCTAAAAGTCCAAAATTCACATTTACCTGATGCAATTCAAGATTTTTTTAAAAAAAATGAATACAATTTAGGGTTCTTCCTAAAAGCCTAAAAAATGAATAAAGATTAGGGCTTTTAGTTTCTTTTTACAACTGCAAATAACATATCATCTACAAGATTAATTGTGATCAAGACAGAAACATTATATAACCCTAGGTTTATCACAATTACACTATATATCATAATCAAGATTCTAACAAATATGTTAAAGACTCAAACTTTGCAAGAAATTTGATGAATCCAGATAAAATAAAGCACAAATCTATCATACCCAAGTGAAAAAAAATCCAAGAAACTGATGAAAGATTGTAAAGTACTCACCTTTAATCCTTTATGCAGTTCAAGATTGAAGACTGATCAATCTGTCTGCAAAAGATTAGTGGCCCACAATTGAAAAGACAAGGAGGGGCATAATGATGAGAGAGATGAAGTGTGTTTTGACTTTTGACCAAAAGAATGAAGAAATAGTGGAACACTCACAACCGAAAAGACCAAATGCTTTTAATGTTTTGCATAGGAGAATGATCTGGTTTACAAGGTGTGAAATGGGGTTTGAACGTTTGAATACAAGGTGCAAGTTGATGAGGGTGGATTAAGATTTGGATGGTTAAAGTCAATGGAGAAGAATTAAAGTGCACAAGTACAAATAAAATGATGCATGATGCAACGAACGTGTGAAAAATAATAAAATAGTATATGGAATTTTAATACTAACTAAAAATAAATAAATTTGGTTGTACTTTGTTTTTTTTTTTTCTATCTCTCCTGTTGTCGGGTTTGCTCCTTAGAAACTGTGTACCACATGATGACGAATCCAGAAATTTTATTCAGTGGGGGTAAAAAAAATCGTTAAAAGTTCTTATGCTTTTCATCACTATTTATGGTCTAGGTATTAAAAATGACATCTCAACTCCACTTTGTTTTAATAAGTATGGTAATTAATTATTGAAAGTCATGACCACCAAGGAAAATTATCTAAATTGATAATACTATTAGTTTTGAAAGATTGGTTTTTATTTTTCATGAACCTTTTCATAGCACTTAATATAAAAATAAATGATATGTGTTGAATAAACAAGAATAATCAATGAGTTTGATAATTAAACACAAAAAATGCATTATAAATATAGACAAAAACTACCTTTTGTTGACATTGAAATGAATTTTTGGATAATGAATTGGGCTTTGGAAGAAAAGAATGAAGAACTTAGGGGGTCTTGTGAAATAAATTAAATGATGCACATTGAGTTTGACTATGATTTTATAACATAAAAATTTAGTAGTTGAGTGGGTGACTTACCCCCCCCCGATATATAAGGCTGAGGGGTGTGGAGCGCTAGGAAGGGCGCAAGAGGCCAGACGATCGCGCCCCTGGGCGCGAGCACCACACCACCGAGGCGCGATAGGGGCGCGAGAGCGGAAAACGATGCAGGCGCCAGGGGGCTCGCGGGAGCTGTTGCGCGTGAGGGTGCTTGGGGAATGGTGAAAGAGCCGTTGGAGGCTTAAATGTGAATAAAAAAAAAAAAAAAAATTTCCCTCTATATATATCACAATATATATCACATATATCCACACCCAAAACCATTCTCATATACCACACCCAAAACCAATATCACATACAATCCGGCACCCAAAACCCGAAATCACCCCATATTCCAAACCTTTTTTTAAAAACATGGCTGGAAATTGGTACCCAAACCTAGAATCAGATTACAGTTACGACGATTTATGGTCGGCACCGGACCAACCGATGTTTTATTCGGGGTCGCAACAACCATCCGGCTTTCAACCATCCAACATACAACCGTCTCCTAACTTTGTAGTTCCGGAGACACAAGAACCAGAACCAGAAGGTGAAGCTGCGGGACAAAGAAGACGCGTCCACCGGAAAAAACAAGTTGCAACGGACGGGTCGGGTTCGGCTTCGACCGGAAGGGCGAAACGGAAAATCACTCCGTGGTCATCGGATGAGAAAGAAGCCCTGTGTCGGGCTTGGATAGTCACTTCTGAGGATCGGCGTTGCGGTAATTGTTTTAACGTTTTTAAAAATGATTTTTAAAACTAGTTCGTCTGGAGCGTACAGCACTTCCGCCGGGTCGGATTGCCGGGTTGGATTCGACCTAAACGTTGCGGGGGAGGAAACGTCTTCACCGCCGAGGAGGCGGCCATTGGGAAGGGACGCCAGGGGGAAAAACCGGCTGAGGGGGAAGCCGTAAACATCAACGATCTTGTTGAATCCCTCAATAAATTCAACAAAACCATGGAGGTGGTCTCTATTGACAAAAAGGAAAAAAAAAGAATGAGAGATTTGGACTTCCTTGCAAGAGACTTCAGCCACCTAAATCCGGTCGACCAAATGCTGATGGAAAAACAAAAGGAACGTATCCGGAAGAGGTTGATCGAAGAAGACGAAGCCGAATAATAAGAATAATGTTTTTCTTTAGTACTTTAATTTTTTTTTATATATTAATGTGTTTTTTTAATTAATGTGTGTTTTTTTAAATAATTTCTTGTTTTTTTAATAATACGTTTTTTTAATACATTTATAAAAAAATAAAAAAATAAACCCCTCGCGCCCCCTCTCGCGCCCCTCCACACCATGGCCCGGGGCGCTATCACCACTACCAACACCCATCTTATCAAGTTTCTCTCTCTGCCACACGTCACAATATTATTGGCTGGCGCCCCCACTCACGCCCCCCTCTCGCGCCCCCCACACCCCTCAGCCTAAGTGAATCCGTCACTGGTGCCCTAGACTTTCACCATAAGTAATAATTGGCCAAAGCCAAAGTTTGTGGCTGCAAACTAAGATACGAGCGTCACATCATCACCCATCTCAAATCACTATATACATACATATTATATAGTTTAACAACTTTTAATAGGTTTATGGAGGTTTGCTGTTATGAAATATAGCAAGGTTTTTGGGAAAATTTTGAAATATGATGTGAGAACCGTGAGTGTAATTCTTAAGAATACGAGAACAAAGACATAGCATATGTACTATTACAATGTAGATCATCTATGCAACTAGATCAATCGTAATTTTAAAAAGTATATAAGTTTTATTTATAAAATTTAGTGTATTTCTCTTACCGGTTAAATAAACTTTGTCACTTACGAATCAATGAGTGTTGTTTCATTGACTCATCGTCGCTCATATACCCTTGCAAGTTCGTAAAAAAAATCACCAAAATCCAAAATTCAAAAAAAAATATTTATTTTTTTTCAGCTTTCTTTTCTATTTACAAATATATATATATATAATCACTTAAGTATCTATAAATATATATGTGAAACTTCATCAAAAGTATAGAAATCTTCCAACAACTATCCTTTTTTAAATTTCTTAATGATGACATGGCAAGGGACATGAATGTGGACATTACATTCAAACCTTTGATTGAATAAAAATACTTTTTATTTCCTACAATGTTTATTATCCGACATATTATGTTCATTGGATACAAATTCTAAATATAGAAGTATTCAAACGAACAGATTATCTCTGAGATCAATGGAGCCTTTTGTTCTGTCGTAACTCGTATCACAATCGCTACGATACACAACAACCGCAAGCCTTTTTGAAACACGAAAACTGTTTGTGATTTTAACAGGATTAACCGCTTGTGATTGATCCGCAATATGCTGGTTAACCATTTCTAGCACCTCGCTCATCTTCAATATGCTGGTTAACCATTTCTAGCACCTCGCTCATCTTCGGTCTTGACTTCGGGTCTCTACGCAGACAATTACTGGCAATATAGGACAATTTTTGTGCTGACTTCAGAGAGTAATCACCTTCAAGTTTTGGATCAATAATTTTCTGAAATCTTTTTGATCCAAGGTAAGGTTTAATCCATTCTAGAAGCTTCTGCTCGTTCCAAGGCCGACTTCTATCCAATGCGCGCCTACCCGTGATAAGTTCATATAGGAACACGCCATAACTCCAAACATCACTCTTGGATGTGAGGTGTCCATCTGAAATGTACTCCGGAGTAGCATATCCCATGGTTCCTACAAACTGATGATATCATCACACTAAATTAAGAAATTTTATGTTGAAAACTGGAATTCTAAAACCAATCTATATGTCTATACAATGCAAATTACAAGACTTTGTTTTCCACAAATTCCATACACCACATTTGCTCCACCTGTTGATAGATATACTGTACCCACGAAGGCATTTACATAAACAAATAGGGTGCACATGATGACTTATATATATATATATATATATATATATATATATATATATAACACTAGGTTTTATCTCCCGTACGGGGGTTGTTTACATTTTTCGTTTTATAATATTTATTTTTTGGATTTAAATTTTCTTTATTGTAAAAAATTTAATAATATACTTTGGGTTTGATGATGAAAGAGTTTCACAAATAAATAATATATTATAACTCGTTTAAAAGGTATCTGGATTTAATGACCTATGGTTCGCTTATTTTTTTTACTATAAAAATTTCTTAATTATAAATAATATCTTTTTTAAAAAACTGGATATTAATTTTTAGTATATCCCTATTTTATATGATTTTCATATCAAATATTTGGTAAGTTTAATTTTTAGTTTAATGAGATGTTATAACCCGTTTAAGAGCTATCTGGGTTTGGTGAAACCCATACCCGTGAATTCAGGTCAAATGCATGAGAAGCCTCCATTTACAAATAAAACAATCTGATGGCTTGAGAGAATTTAGGGAGCAACCAGGGAGTTTCGTTTATATATATTATAGATATATAAGGAGAGGTTTATCAGGGTCACAAACTTTTCATAGGCCCAAAACGTATAATAAAATTAGGGCCCTTTTCATAAGAAAATTTGTTTTTGATCCTATAACTCCTATGTAAAATATACGCATTAAATTAAAACAACTACGTTATAAAAAAACAAATCATTACAAAATATAAAATAGCAAGACAATTATAAACAAAAAACTAAATTAAATCCTGTAACACCTTGGGGGTTGGGGGGGGGGGGGGAGTCAAACTAGTTTCCTATATATAATTCATTACTTTTTAGAATTTGAGGGCTCTAAGAGAAACTGGGGCCTAAAACGTTATATTATTTCATTTCCCCTTGAGCCACCCCTCTAGTTCATTATAGAAGACTAAGTGATTGTGAAAAGAAAATTAACATACTTAAATTGCTTTTTTTTTAATCGATGGTTAATTTTTCTGAATTTTGTACTCCTAACATACAAATGAGTATGTTTCTGTATATTAAAACCCATCAATTATCTTCATATGTTTTTAAGTTTCCATTCATTTACCTACATGTGTAAGTAATATAATATACAACCTACCTATGTTATTCTTTTTAATTTCATGAGAGGCGAATAAACATTACAATTCTATCATTTTCTTTTATTTTGAATTTTTGTAAGATTGAAAAAATGAATGATTCATTTTGTTCCGCATGTTCTCACATATTTATTTATTATGCTTCCCTGTGTGTGAGCGTGCGTGTAAAGTAACATGCACTAGTTGAGACATGACTGAGTCCTTTTTCACGACCTGGTCGAGCCACCCCGAAATCCGAAAGCTTAGCATTCCATTGATCATCAAGAAAAATGTTGGAAGCTTTGAAACCTCTTAAAATGACTACAAAATCAAAGTTAATGCTCTTGTTAGCATATAAATCAATAAACGTTTTCTTTTCTATTCTTTTCTTTTTGGGGTTCTTAACCTGAAAATCCATTTGTTCATGTAAATATGTCAAGCCACGCGCGGCATCTTCAGCTACTTTCAGCCTCATGTTCCATGAGAGATGTGTTTCTGATTTTGTTGATAATATGTCCCTCAGGCTTCCATTAACCATATATTCATACACTAAAAACAGTTGTACACCCTCTTCATCGTCTTCGGCACAATAACCGATTAGTTTGACAAGATTTGGATGCTCAATCGCCCCAAGAAGATTAATCTCAGTCATCCACTCTTTGTGCCCCTAATGTAGTATAAATGTATAATCAACTAATGGATATTCAAAATCGTCCACAAAACTTGCAAGCTATAAAGAGATTCACATATAATTTTTATGTGTGTTTTGACTTTGAACAAGTATAGCTAAGTTATTAAGGTTGGCAATCTCCAACACAACATGAAAACAATCAGGTTTTTGGTTGCTCTGTCTAACCTGTTTAAAAAAACAGGTCGTGTTCTGGCTGTCCAGATTAATTAAACAGGTCGTGTTCAGATTGACATGTGTAGCCCGTTTAATTATACAGGTCAACCTGCCAAACTGTTCAGTTAAGCAAGTCGACCCATTAGCCCGTTTATGACCCTTTTTTTACGACCAAACTTACTAACTCGTTTGATAATGCTAGATAATTGGGTTAAACAAGTTGTTTTAGGTTACATAATTTTAAGTTTGTACTGTATCACTTATGGTTGATGTCTTTAACATGAATAAAAACTAGGACTAGCATATGGGTCAGGCCAGGCGGGTTTGGTTCGGGTAGGAACTGGAACCGGTTTTGACCAGACCAAGATAACCGTTTTTTGAATCGACCTGTTTATTTGACCCAAACCAATCCCATCCGACGTGAGCTTGTTTGTCAGTCCTATTATTGACAGTATTCAAACTTCAATCAATTACAATTTAATGAAAATTTATCGAAATAACATGATGATTTGAGTTCAGAAACCTGCAATAATCTTTTGCTGCAAGTCACACCCCGCCTTCGGGCCTAGGCGTGTGACTCACAGTTGGTACCACTTTTGTCAATTTATCAAAGTTTGCAGCGGAAAATGTTAATTTAAAATATTTAATTTCATAATAAAGGGATTTAAATACCCTTGATCGTTTTACAAAATTTCTTGTTTAAGAACAAGTTTAATATATATATGCTTCATTACAAAAGTTGCCGAGCCACCAGCTGTAAACTATGCCTAGTTGTTCTTCTATCTCCACTGGCATATCCATCACTATTCTTTACTCCTAGTTACTTGAAAACATTTTCAAAATACGTCAGCTATATGCTGGTGAATACGCTGACTCAATAAAACATTTTCACAATTCGTAATGACACAACACCAATAGTGTTCAACAACTCAGTGAGTCTCAATCCCATTTCATCGGAACTAAACATACGCACAAACCACATAATCGGACTTTACTCGCCCTAGAGACAGTCACTTGCCTCATGGTGAGCATGTCTGTAGTGTGCCCACTACAGTACTGAAGAGGTAGGTCCCAGCAGAGGTGGTTAGGACCCGCAAGACTTCCTTAAAAGGAGACGTCTGCGCAGTTGAACACGCAAGACTCCTTAAACGGACGTCTGCGCAGTTGAACCCGCAGACTTCACCATAGGGACGTCTGCGCCGCGACCTACCAAACCCGTAGGACCCACCACGCTCAGAGTTGTGACGACCTCACATGCAGTACGCAAGCTGGTCCCGCAGGAAATGCCTCCCTATGGTTTCCAAGTAACCCGCCTGTTCCCGCAGGCGTGGGTACCCGCCATTAGGGACTGGCCACCCGCGCAGCATGGCTACACGCATAAGGCTCAAACTCGTAATAATTCAGTAGTCACCTGAAGAAGGAATGAGCAAAGCCGGGAACATTCCCGCATAAAGGCGAGAGGGGGAAAACTCCCGCCTAAATGAGCCAGTCCGTATAATAATGGAGGATCTTTTGTGTGATACCTGACGAGGTATGGACAAAAGATCTGACCAACGATACGACAGCTCACTGACAGCAGCATGGCAGACAACACGCCACAGCACTGTGACCAATAGCCGCCGCCTGCTCACCAACTCCTGCCATACCACGTGCCTAGCCTGTAGTTGGTGGAAAAGGAAAAGTGAACAGCACGCCTGGTCACTGTCAGCCGCTACCTATCCACCAATTACCAGCAGAGCACGTGTGTAGGCCACAGTTGGCAGAGTAGTAGGCCGGCTAAACCTCCTTGGAAACCCACCTTCGGCTATAAAAGACATCAAATGGTAATATCATTTCATCATCTAATATCTTGTATAATTTACCTGATAACTGCTCTAGTATTAATAACATACTTTTATATTCAAAGAGTAATATAGACTGATTCTCACGCCGGAGGGTGGTCACAAGGAGGAACCCCCCCTTTCTTAGTGACGAGCTCACGGTGTCTGTTTTGCAGGTTATCGGAAGAACCATCTTGCCGGAATTAACCCCTCGTGGGAAACGTCTCTTGGACCCTCAGGTTACTCGTAATCTGTCGGGGTTCGACTGGTGTTTCTTCAAGTACATATATGTAAGGATCCAGACACATGTGTATTTTAGCCTGAGTGTTTAGTACTACCTTGTATCAAAACGTTTTAGAGGATTTGAACCAACCCTCATGCAAATATTTCTATAACTCTTTTACATATGGATAACAGTCCATAGTTTCAAAGAGTAAATATCTTTTCAAAATATACAGTACATAGACATATTCACGTCATAAAACATTTCACACTATAAAAAGGTTTGGACGTATTCACCTTTTGTTGATTTCAAGATTTCTCACCAATAGATGTCTGATCTTTATCTCGGACCTATAGTACGAGAATAACATTCTATAAATAACTAGATCTACAATCTAGCTATAGACCTTAAGTCTATTTGTATAACCTTTACCTTGATATTCATTTCATTTTGTAAAACATTTATATGTTACCTTTCTTCATCATGAAGAAACGTATATATCAAGTTTCTTCTTTCATAAGTAATATCTTTATAAAAATAAAGGGCAACATTTCATTAATAATCTTATCTTATGAAAGCTTATATTTCACTTACTTACTTGAACAAGGTATAGACTATACCCTTGACTAGGGTCTAAGCTATATAAAATAATAATAACTTAAGCAGAATCCCTACCTTACGCGGGTATTTTGATTTGCCTAAGCCTTGTACAAGTAGCACTTCTACTTAAACCGTCAGAACCTTGTTTCAAACTCGCTTAACCACTTGACAGAGCATTAGAACTTCAATTCATGCACGAATTACGAGAAATCGGAACCACGAAACCTCACACGAGTCGGCACGTCTCCCAAGGTTGTGTGTGTGAAAGTGAGTGTGAAAATGAGATGAAAATGCTTCAAACCCGTAGCCCCCTTTTATAGGCAAAGTTTTGACCACCATCACGTAGCGCGATGGGGTTTTCTCCCTGGACATCGCGCAGCACGACGCCGCAATCCACCAGAGATTGCCACGTGTTGACACGTGGTTAATCCGGTTACTTAACCGGGTCATCGCGTAGCGCGATACCCCCTTCCTTCTGGACCATCGCGTAGCGCGACGCCCATTTTTCTAAACTCATGGGAAACTGCATCGCGTAGCGCGATGATCTAATCAGTATACCCGTCACGTAGCGCGATGGGTCTGGAAATCAGAATTTTTATTTTTAGTCCTTGAACTTTAGTATTTTAGCCAAGTGCGCCATCAAAACGCCACATTACGCCCATCGCCCGAGCCCGTGCCCGAGTCCGTGCGCGTGCGCGTGCGCGTCGGGTGCTTCGCACCCTCCGCTAGGACTAGTGAGAGTGGTTAGCTCCATAAGAACATTACCATGGAAAACTTCTTCATTATAAAGTGCTTTTATTTCTTTCCCACCTTCCATGTGGGATGGAGTTTTCTTACTTATTCCCTTAACATAATATGCTTCCTTTTCTTTATCATACCTTTTCCTATTACCTTTCTCATGATTATTTTTAGTCCTTTATATTTTATAAACTTGTCAAAGTTGGACCTAAACTTTGTGGGTGTTACATCCTCCCCACCTTGGAATGAATCTCGTCCTCGAGATTCGATAGAACAGATGTGGATACTTCTTTCTCATTTCCGATTCTAACTCCCAAGTAAATTCTGGTCCTCTTCGGGAGTTCCATCTTATCTTGACTAATTTTAGTTTTCGTCGTTTAAGTCTCTTTACTTGGAAATCTTCAACTTGTAGAGGTTGTTCTACAAATTTTAGATTCTCATTGATTTCAACATCCTTTAAAGGCATAGCTAAAGTTTCGTCAGCTAGACATTTTCGTAAGTTAGAAACATGAAATACATCATGTATTCCTTTCATCTCTTCTGGCAGTCGCAAGCGATAAGCAACAGTACCGATTCGTTCTAACACTTCAAATGGTCCAACATAACGCGGACTTAGTTTTCCTTTCTTGCCGAATCGTACAACACCTTTCCAGGGTGAAACTTTTAATAAAACTTTATCGCCTGCTTGAAATTCTAACGGCTTACGGCGTACATCAGCATAATTCTTTTGTCGGTCTCTTGCCGTTTTAAGTCGTTTACGAATTTGTAATATCTTATCTATTGTTTCTAGGACTATCTCAGGTCCAGACATTTGATTATCTCAAGTTTCAGACCAACACACCGGAGTTCTACATTTCCGCCCATATAATGCTTCAAAAGGTGCGGCTTGAATACTCGTGTGATAACTATTATTGTACGAGAATTCCATCAAAGGAAGATGATCATCCCAACTTCCTCCTAGATCAATCACACAAGCTTGGAGCATATCTTCAAGCGTTTGAATTGTTCTCTCACTCTGCCCATCAGTTTGAGGATGATAAGCAGTGCTAAGATTCAGTTGAGTTCCTAACGCTTGTTGGAAACTTTTCCAAAAATGTGAAGTAAATCTACTATCCCGATCAGATATGATAGATAACGGCACACCATGTAATGATACTATGTTGTTCACGTATATTCGTGCCAATCTATCCATAGAGTAAGATTCATTGATAGGTATAAAATGAGCAGACTTGGTTAACCTATCAATAATAACCCAAATAGCGTTATGTTGTCGGATAGTCTTAGGTAGTTTTGTAATAAAATCCATTGTTATCATCTCCCATTTTCATACAGGTAATTCAGGTTGTTGTAGCAACCCTGAAGGTTTCTGATGCTCAGCCTTAACTTGTAAACATGTTAAACATTTGGCTACGAACAGAGCAATATCCTTTTTCATCCCGTTCCACCAGTAGTTAGGTTTAAGGTTTTGATACATTTTATCATTACAGGGATGCATCATATACTTTGATCGATGAGCTTCATTCATAATCCTTTCACGTAAATCCTCAATCTTCGGTACCCAGATTCTATTTCCAAGTCTGAGTATCTCATCATCTCCTTTGATTAGAGTGTCAATTGTACCATTACGCTTTTCTTTGGAGATTTGGTTTTCTTCTATTGCTTTTTTTTTGAGCCTCCCTGATTTGTGCAATTAAATCTATTTGTAGTTCCAGTCTTAAGGCTCTAACTCTCTTGGGTTTTTCATGTTCTTTATGACTCAATGCGTCAGCTACTACGTTTGCTTTTCCTTCATGATAGATGATTTCACAATCATAGTCATTTAGGGTTTCCATCCATCTTCTTTGACGCATGTTAAGTTCCTTTTGATCAAAGATGTGTTTTAAACTTTATGATCAGTGTCAAGTTCGCCATCAAAACGCCACATTACGTCCATCGCCCGTGTCCGAGGCCGTGCGCGTGCGGGTGCTTTGCACCCTCCGCTAGGACTAGTGAGAGTGGTTAGCCCCATAAGAACATTACCATGGAAAACTCCTTCCTTATAAAGTGCTTTTATTTCTTTCCCGCCTTCCATGTGGGATGAAGTTTTCTTACTTATTTCTTTAACATAATATGCTTCCTTTTCTTTATCATACCTTTTCCTATTACCTTTCTCATGATTATTTTTGGTCCTTTATCTTTTATAAACTTGTCAAATTTGGACCTAAACTTTGTGGGTGTTACACTGCACTTCACGGCCATGTGAATCTCATGAAAAGGATGCTCCAAACTCATGATCACACCTTTATATACATTCCCAAATCCACCCTCTCCGATCTTCGAAGCCATGCTAAAGTTATCAGTACCTGCCTTAAGCTCAGCAACGGTAAAAAACCTCAGACTACTTGGTTTCTCGGCCAAATTCGATACATGTGACGTAACTGTATGAGAATTGGGTACGAACCCGAACCGGCTGTATAAAAAGTTTCAGTTCCAGTTGATTTGGTTTGAGTTTGAGTTTGAGTTCGGGTTTCATTTTCGATCTCTTCGATGTATTCAAAGGATAAACATCGGCAATGAAATACCATTTGCTGCTTTTCAAATCAACAAGTTGAAAAATGAAAGATATAAACTTCCAAAACTTGGACTCTAAGTATGAAACCGGCAGGAGACGAACTATAACGAAAATATGCAAGTAGAAATTTAATTATATAAATAGTTTTGATTTCTACATCTTCAAATTTGAACTCCTAATTCCCAATGAATTTTTTAGTTTTTTAAAGTGAAAAATGATCAAAACGTTCATTTCACTAGTGTAAATATCTAGACGCCTCAACAGGATTTTTGACTGTGGTATGACCGTTTGGTTGAAAATATAGTCGGATAGTTAATAACATTGCCGGCCGATGTGATTAAGAGTGGACAATTTTGAGGAGACACATTTCTGATGGACAAAATGATGACTTTGACCGGTGAAATGGTCATTTTTCGTTTTTTAATAGAAAGATGAGTAAATCATGGTTCTAATGGTGTAATAACCCGGGGCTTCGAGATATATATAGGATGCCCCAAGCGTGTCCTAACAAGCGGGCCTTTAAAAATATATTTTCCCAAAAATCAACGATAATTGGGATAACACTAAACCAAACAAGTAAAAAACCAAAGTTATATGTATCGAGAGATACGAGCTTGATTTAATATCTTAATGTTTATTGAGGGCTAAACAAAATGTGTATTAGACTATCACTATTGGGCGTTCTTAGTTTGTTATTACTGGGTTGAAAAAAGAATTGAATATAAAAACTATAAGTGTGTTTATTTAGTTGTTATTGTTTTAAAATTTTTGGCTCCTGCAATAACAGGAGTAGGAGCGGGCGCTAAGCAACGGCTGAGGCCCGCTTGTCTTTGGGTCGGCCCTTAACATGTTATGTACTTATATAAATTAAGTAAAAAAAGTTTTATAAAAAGGTTTAGGAAAGCAAATAATTAATAAAACAAATTATCAAGATTTAATATTGTTTTCAAGATTAGACTCACTACAAGACCGTCGATCTTGCGGGCCATAATAACATTCCAGAATAAATTCATTAATTCAAAATATTTGAATTAAATACCTAGCTTATATCATGCTTGATGAAATATATTTAGAATTGGTTTACGTGTTATTGCAATATTAATTGTATGGAAACGAGTGTTTTATCCGGCGCAATGCGCCGGGCAGGGCCGGCTCATAGGGGGGCTGGGTGGTCGACGGTCACAGGCCCAACACCCTGCTAGGCCCGGATTTTTATTTTTTTTTAATTTATATGTATTTTTATTAAAACAATATGTATATTTAGTGTTTAAACTCATTTGCGTAAACATTAGTTTGGTCTAGTGGTAAAGAGGTATTACTCCCAACCAAAAGTTTATGAGTTCTAGTCTCATATGAAACATGTTTAATCATATTTTTATATAAAAGTTTTTTACACAATCTAAATTATAACCAATTAAGCTTATATCAAAATTAAATTGTAAACCCAACAAAATACTCATTTTATTTAAGTCCCAAAAAAATTTTTGCCTTCGGCCCAAATTTTTTTTTGCTTTCTCGGAGCCGGGCCTGGCATCGGGACAGGCCAGTAAACCCGGACGGTGGTAAAACTAATGCATGTGGTAAGTCAACACAAACTTGTCAGTTTTGGTTACTTGCGTTATGGTATCGAAACTGAAACAAAACAATATAAAAACGGAGGAGGACAATGGGGTGGCGTCGGTTAGTAAAACCTGGGAGCTAATGAGTCTATGAAAATTTGGACGGTCTCCGTCACGTTCTTTACGGTACCGGAACTAAAACAAAAACAAAATTAGCATTCTGTTGGTTTTCGTTAAGTTCGTTACAGTAACGAAACTAAAACAAAACGGGGTGATTCTACAAGAATTCGGTTGGTTTCACTTAACAATACAACCATCCGGCCCAAGTTAATGTTGAAAGACAACCATTCTCAAGTATACATAAACATAAATAACACACTTGAAAAAAATTACCAAAAACATAAATATCACACTTGGAATAAAAATAACCAATATTTACACCATCAAAACATAAAAAACACACTTGGTAAAAAATAACCAATGCTACACAAGATCAAAATTCTATCCCTAGTTGCAAACCGGTAGAAGCATTTACGATAATTAACACAACCATCCAGCTACCCCCAACATATATGCCAAAACACAAAACTATCATTACATATACAATAACAAAATAAACATATTCTGTGACACAAGTTCTCGTTTATATTTATATTAATTAGATAAAGATAATAAATAATTAGATAACGCGCTTCTTGATTTATTACCTGTATGCTATTATATATTGTAGCCATTTGAGAATAAATAAAACACTTTTGACTTTCAATCATAATTCTATTTCTCCAAAACATTCAACCTTTGACTGAATAAAAAAACTTACCTACACCACAATCACGTTTACCATCTAACATGTATTATGTTTATTTGGATCCAAAATAGAATACAAGTATATGAATCAACGTAATGTTTAGCGAATTGTTTGTGATATGTTTGACCATAGTTACCGAATTCTCACGAATTGC
Organism: Bidens hawaiensis; assembly: GCF_021521415.1. Taxonomy (NCBI): domain Eukaryota; kingdom Viridiplantae; phylum Streptophyta; class Magnoliopsida; order Asterales; family Asteraceae; genus Bidens; species Bidens hawaiensis. The sequence goes on along the minus strand of NW_027494332.1, from coordinate 174,085 downwards.
GAATTAGTACGCGATAAACCCAAACGAAATTCACTACGTTCCAGTTCGTTCCGGTACGGCGTACCAAACAAACGAATTTGGTGTTTCAGTTCGCTCCGGTACACTATGTCAACTTTTGATAGCAGTGCTACCATTTTCGCCGGAAAAGGAGAAAATTGGAAGCGGCGGCGTATATGAAGTTAAAAACGTGGGTGGTTTTGTTATAGGTTTTAAAAAGTTTAGTTAATTTGACATTTATTCCTCCTTAAGCTTTCACCAGTTTACATTTAGACCTTAAAAGTTTATAAATGTTTACATAAAAACAATAAAAATAGTAAAATTAGTTTGTGTTTATTAACAATTAACTCCCTCTATTTTCGCTAGTTTACATTTGATCCTTAAAACTTATAGTTTATACATAAAAGTTATAAAATTAACATGATATATATACAATTATATATAAATTATAAATAGTTATTTTTTTATTTGGGTATATCGAACCGAACTACATGGTACACCGTACCAGTTCGTACCGAAATGAGCCTACCCCCCTATGTACCGAATACGTTACATTTGGCAAATTGCGTACCCGAACCGCGAACCCGTACCGGATCGAACCGCGAATTAGGTAACTATGTGTTTGACAAAATTTTGTTTATAGTATTGAACTGAAAAGATTATTCATTTAATTAATGAACATGCACACATATCCTGCTCGTTCATTTAAGTTTGTTCGTTTATGCCCATTTTCATATTCATTTAAACTCATTTGTGAATTATTAATGGTACCAGTCGCCCATCATGCTAATGTGTCAACCGATCAACCCGCTAAAAAATTTATAATGAAGCATTGGATAATTGAGTAAGGAACACACAAGAACATGTTCATGTTCTTCCTTTATTTTCCGTTCATCTACATTCGTTTAGCTAGTTCATTTACGTTCTTTTAGAATATTAGCAAGCAAACATGAATATGTACACACTGTTATACTTTAAAAAGAAGCTGGAGTTAAAATCAAAGAAAGTGTGGGAATAGATAAACAAACCATTGTATTCAATTTTGCGTTTTTCCCTGAAACACTATGTAGACATGTTTGTGCGGTTTTTGTAGTTCTCAATATAATATTGATTCTAAAATGGATACACTCATATTTTACGAGGTCCTCATTGTGTATGTGGTTTACACAATTTACCTCTCTTAACAATCTGCTTATCATCGCCACAAATAAACCAACAATGAACTGTCACCTCGAGGACCCGGGATCAATTGGCATACATGTATTCATTTAACCATGTTCATACAGAAATAACTTATGTGTGTTTATAATTAAAATACATATTTACCTCTCATCTCCTTCATTCTCTGCAGCAAGCTACTGAAAGAGCGCAGTTCTATACATTGGTCGGTAGGGGTAAAATCGTCATATCCATAACCGCTATGATACACAACAAGGCTTTCTAAAACAAGAGAAGTATGAAGACAGTCTCGAGTCTTTCGTGCTGTCATTAACAGTCTCCTTAACAGAATTAACCGCTTCTGATGGAGCCTCAATGAGTTTGTTAACCATTTCCAACACCTCACTCATCTTTGGCCTAGATTTCGGGTCTCTACACAAGCAACAATTGGCTATAAACGACAACTTTTGGACCGACTTCAAAGAGTAATCACCTTCAAGCCTTGGATCAATGATTTTATGGAATCTTTTTGATGTTCCTAGGTAAGGTTTCATCCATTCTAGAAGCTTCTGCTCGTTCTGAGGGCGGTTTTTATCCAATGGGCGCCTACCTGTGATAAGTTCATATAGGAACACGCCATAGCTCCATACATCACTCTTGGATGTCAACCTCCCGACTGATAGATACTCGGGTGCTGCATATCCCATTGTTCCTACAAACTAATGACATTTTATATCACTAAAATTAGAAACTCTTTAAATTATAACATAGCATTACATCACTAACATTATTATTAATATTTTAATATTAACACACCGCGTACCATACCTTGGTAGAGATATGAGTGAATCCTTCTTGAGGGCCTAACCGAGCGACCCCAAAATCCGAAAGCCTAGCGTTGAATTGATCATCAAGAAGAATATTGGAAGATTTGAAGTCTCTTAAAATAATCTACAAAAATCAAAGTTAATGTTGTTGTAAGTTATAAGCATCTAAAGTTACAAACCTTTTCTTTTCTTTTATGGGTAGAAATAGGATTTAACATTTTAACCTGAAAATCCATTTCTTCATGTAAATATGTCAAACCGCGAGCAGCATCTTGAGCCACTTTCAGTCTCATGTCCCATGAAAGAGGTGTTTCTGATTTTGGGGATAAATGATCTCGCACGCTTCCATTAACCATATATTCATAGACTAAAAGCAGTTCATTATCTTCTCCACAGTAACCAATTAGTTTGACAAGATTTGGGTGCTCAACCGCCCCAAGAACATTAATCTCGGTTTCCCACTCTTTGTGACCCTGTTGCACCATAATCAAGATTCAAGCTTGTTCACAAAACTTGTAAACAGATAAAGATTCAAAAACCAAAAACTTAAAACAAAAACTACTTTTAACCTCAATCAATAATGCAATTAGTTTTCTGTTTGAAAGAACTGAAACATAGAACAAAACAATACCGGTGAATAATATTTTATCTGTATTGAATAACTGAAAACCGGATCTTATTAAATAGAAAGATTACAATGGAAAGAATAATGATAAAACATTAAAACTAGCCAACTAATAATAAAGCTAGCTAAATAATAATAATGATAAAATGTTAATAGCTATTCTAATATTCAAACTACAAATAAATAACTATAACATATAATAAGCTGAAAGTGTTGTTTTGAAGAAACTACAAACATAATTCAAAAGCAAATGAATGATCACAAATTAGGGGTGTAAACGAGCCGAGCCAGAGCTCGACTAGGCTCGAGCTCAGGTCATTTTGACTTACAATGGCTCGAGCTCGGCTCGTTTCGAGCTCTTTTTCTAAAGCTCGGCTCGTGAGTTGTTTTTACAAGCTTGGGCTCGGCTTTTTTATTATTTATTAATTAATTCACATAATCACATCCATTATTATTATTATTATTATTATTATTATTATTATTATTATTATTATTATTATTACTTTTATATATTTTTGGGAAAAACTTAAATGAGCCTAAGCTCGGCTCAAGCTCGACTGTGGCATGTTAACTTAATACATAGAAGTCCAATATAGGTAAAACTTAAAAATACAACATGCTCGTTGCCGGCTAGCTCCGAGTAATGCCGAGTAATCCCCAAGTGCTCCAAGTTGACCACCGACTAGATCCGAGTAATTGCCTTTGACGGCCTGGATATGAGTCCGAGTTGGAGGAAATCACCTCGAAAGGGCGCCGAGTAGCGAGTAATCGCTGAGTACTCGGCCGAGTTGACCGAGTTTTACAACATTGGTATCAATAATGAAATCCATAACTATTGCAATTAAGGAAGTTTTGATGTTTAATACTAAGGGTGAGCAAAAACCGAACCATAACCAAAAACCGAACCGCTAACCCCACAATTAACCATAACCGACAAAACCAATCAGTTACGGTTATGGTTAATATGTCTTCATTACCAACCTTATCCTAATCAAACATCTACTATTCAAATTCAACCAAATCAACATAAATTCATTAAAAAAAACCCAAAAATTACAAAAAAACAATATAACTGCTAATTCGAGTTTAGAACCTGCAATAATCCTTTAGCAAGCTTGACAGCTACATGAACCTCATCACACGGATGCTCCAAACTCTTGATCACACCCTTATATACATTCCCAAACCCACCCTCTCCGATCTTCGTTGAATAGTTTTTAGTTGCTGTTTTCAGCTCCGCGACTTTAAAATCCCGCAGTTTCTCGCCCAAATTCGACGTTTCTATCGGCTTTGGATGAGAACTGTGTACGGGTTGATTGAGATCCGAATATGCGGTGTGAAAGGTACCGGTGGTGACAGTTGACTTTGTTTGAGTTTTGGTTTCATATTCGATGTTCTGTTGGTGTTCTTCGAACAAGATTGAGAAACACCGGCAATGAAACACCATTTGTTTTGTTTGTGACTTCAAATGTTTTACTTAAAAACGTTGTTGGAATTCAAAGTAGAGTATTGAGGATTGACTTACTCCCTCCGTGGAGTGAATATTATAGGAACCTGCAAGCTAGTTACGAATGTGGAAATTTCGTTACATCTAATAATATATTGCTTTTTTGGAAAATAAAAAGTTTTCACCAGAATTAAGTTATTAACTTTATTTATTTATTTATTATTTTTATTTTTAACAACCAACAAAATATATTTTATTTAAAACTAGTGTGTTGCCCGGCACGTTGGTAAAACATGGACGGTGGTAAACTCAAGCGTTGAGTATGTAAGTCGACGCGAATGTGGTTAGATTCGGTTACGTGCGTTATTGTACCGGAACTAAAACAAAAAATAAAACAAAAAAAATTATAAAAATCGAGGTAGACAAGTGGGGCGACGTTAGACGGTAAAACTCGAAAGTTGGAAAAACTCAACAGTTATAGATCGCTTGCGTTGAGCTAGCCGGTCTACGAAAATTCGGTTGGTTGCGTCATGTTACTGGAATTAAAACAAAACACGGTGAGTCTATGCGAATTTTGTTGGTTTTTCTCACGTTCGCTACGATATCATAACCAAAACAATTTCCTTCCCCAAATTGATAACCATAAAATATTAAAATGTTGAAACTTGAAAGAAATAAGTAATAACACATACTAAAAAATTTAGAAACAAAAATCCTAAGGTAGGATAGGTGAAAAAACTTAGAAACAAAAATCCTAAGGTAGGATAGGTGAGAGTCTCGAACTCAGGAAACAACAAACCCACTCACACGCTACAAGGTTTACACAACTATCCAACCAAATGCACATTATTGCTAAAACATGAAACTATTACTAAATATACTAAAGCATATTTACACTATATTGTTGCACCAAACTTCTTAAATATACTAATTAGATAATTATAACAGGGGCTAGAAAACCATAAAAACAACCGTCAAAAAACAAGACCGAAACACTTAGAGATGGCAATTGGCCAGTATTGGTAATCCTATGCCCATACTCGTTTGTAAAACCGTGTTCCATATCCGGCCCATTACCCATCGAGCACGCGTTAGGTAATAACTCGCGGATATCGAGTATGTTGGGATTTTCTAGTACATTTTTGTATCATTATAATTATTTTATACCTTTTATTCATATAACAATCATTACAAATTTAAATATAATACATTCCATATATATAAGTATGACAATAAATAAATAATATCATTATAATTTTTATATATATACTTCACAGACTACAAAATACAAAAAAAAATTCGGGTATATGATTCAAGTTGTGATTCGGGTAAACGGATACGTGTGTTTTCGGGTAATCTGGCAGGGTATCATCTAATCCCGTACTAGCGAAAATTTTTAAATCCTAATCCCATACCCATCGGGTTTCAGGTATACCCACCGGGCTCGGGCTTTTTTTGCCATCCCTAGAAACACTTAAAACAAAATTGGCTTAGCACCTATGAAAAAAACGAGCAACAACATGAATTATGTTCGAAATCTGCAACAATCCTCCAACGATAACCCGATCTTTTTAGATATAATTTTAATCCAAAGATAACCTATCGCTTTGATTTCTTCTACCAAGTCGATCATGTGTATCGGAGTGCCATTATAGACTAACGCATTACGTTTCCCCCATATACACCTGTAGAGGTAAGGTCCTCCAAACGACACGCAGGGGCAATAAGAACCCATAACCACGAAAAGATCACAACAAACAACGTAGCTATCCGCAGAAGGATCGGAACGGATAGCGGAAGGCCACACAACCAAACACGAATACCAGAACCCCATAAGGGGACACATAGTATATAAAGGACAGACGCTAACGATGAGCCTATCAGGAAAGGCCAACAATGTACCTTTAAGAGACAAACATTCCACCTGCCAGCTGTCTCACCCAATCAGAGACCAAACACGTGCCAAGACATAACGAATAGAAGGTTCAAACGATGGTGACAGCTGGCCAAATATTCTCTACTCCGTCGGCTATAAATAGGAGATAGAACCAACGATAAAGGCATCCTATTTCCCTTTCATTGATACTCACGACACTTAATACTGATTCGCACACTGGAGGGTGGTTATGAGAAGACTCCCCCCCCCAAATTCCCCTTCTCGTAATGAGCTCACGATGTCTTGTTTTGTAGGAATCATCGGTGGAAACGTTGAAGGACCTAACTATACGTCTCCATCCAGATAAGATACTAACTTGGCCGTTCTAGGTTCACGTAGGAATCATCGGTGGAAACCTTGAAGGACCTAACACACCGCATGGAACTCTTTAGCTTTGTCTTTAGGGAATGTCAAATACAAATCACGAGCACAAAAAGAATAAATCGAAGGAAATTTACACCACCGCGAGATCAAGCACCAAACCATTTGCGCCAACCCACAAGAAGTAAACACATGGTCTACCGTTTCCTCCTACGCATCACATACCGGACACTCAAAGACCTAACCAAAATGTTCCTTTTCGCCAACTCCACGAACATTAGTCGTTTATTAAGAATAGTCCTCCACACCTTGAAAAGAACCAATTTATTCCAAATGAAAAATACTCCGGAACAACTAGAGAGCTCTTCTTCTTCAGTAACTTTCTGAAGCTCCTAAGTGAGAACTCCTTCGCACCATCCCCACACCAAACTATTTTATCTCTGCCATCTTCACAGTAATTCCTCTAGATAAAGTAGTTCTGATCCATTCCCACCTTCTTGCGATTAGGGTTTCTAGGATTTGGGGCGAATTGATTTTCTTTATCTGAGATCGATTCAAATCGTGTAAACAATTTCGTTGAGTTTTCCGCTGCATTGTATCACCGACAAAGAGTAGAACCCTAATTCTTGTTCGTGAACGTGTTTCTCTGTTGTTCGTGCAAGATTCTGGAAATAGATTGCATCATCCCTTGTTTTCAGTTCTTAGCAACCGGTTTCTGAGAAAAATACTGGGAGATGTTTGGGTTGTCCTGTTAAATTTCTTGAGCAATCTGAGTACATAGGTCAATACCTTTATCTTCTTCGCCTTTCCGACCACGATGGATTGCCTTCAAAAGCCAACTACTTGTTTCTTAGTGATTATGTCGACCAAGTCAAACAAAGCCTTGAAACTATATGTCTTCTTTTAGCCTACAAGATTAAGTACCCGGATAACATCTTTCTACTGCGTGGAAGCCACGAATGTGCTTCAATAAACCGCGTATACGGCTTCTATGACGAGTGTAAAAAAAAGATTTAATGTTAAGTTATGGAAGGTCTTTGGAGATTGCTTCAATTGCTTGCCTGTTGCAGCTTTAATTAGTGACCAAGATTTTGTGTATGCACGGTGGTCTTTCGCCTGATCTTAATGATTTGGATCAAATTAGAGAGTTGACCCGTCCTACTGATGTGCCCGATAATGGTCTGCTTTGTGATCTTTTGTGGTCTGACCTGCATCAAGAAGTCAAAGGGTTGTAGAGGACGGGTACGAATTTTTTTCATACAAGCAGCTTGTAACGGTGTTTTCCGTTCCTAATTATTGTTGTGAGTTTGACAACGCGGGTGCTTTTATAAGTGTTGACGACAATCTATTGTGTTCCTTTCGAATATTAAAGCCCGCAGAAAAGAAGCCATTGTCAAAATCTATGATTAATCTGTTTGGGATGTCCAGCAGCAGCTAAACATTGTTACATTCCAGCTGAAGTTGAGGACAATCTGTACTACCGATCGACAAAATAGTGTCGAGAAATTAAGAAAATGTTAATAGTTCAGTTTCGAATATAAATTGATGCCCTCTGTATTAACTGATGGCTAGATGAAAAGAAGATCAGAAAAGACACCAGTGGCGAAGGAGCACATGAACCGAAGAACGCCCAAATTTAAACAAGTGTTCCACGTTGAGTTCAGATAAAATTATGACTGCATTTCTTTATTTTTCTGCCATTTATTTGGATTTAAGATACTGTCCTTTGATCTTTACTTCTCTGCAAATCCAAGGAGGAAATGGTACCAGTTTTTTCTTTGTCGTCACCAAGGGCTTTTCAACAAGGAAAATACGGGCCGCTGAATGATGTGCGGCTGCTTCTGAAATCAAGAATTTGAGCAAGGCGTTTGATATTTTGTGGCTATTGTGAAGATTATTATTGTTGCTGATTCTTTTCATGGGTGCTATGTTGTTGTTGATTCTTTTCATGGGTGCTATGGCACTCAAGAAATGAAGTTATTGAATGGTTCGTGTTTCTTGTCTCTTTTCTTAGCTGCCATTCAGATTACTGTAAGTTTCCATTTCTTTGTCATTTATTTGATTAAGTTTTCTATGGTATTCCTTGGTTGTAAGATCACGTAGGACTAGACATCTGTGAATTAAGGGCAATACTGTCTTGTGTGTGTTGCTAATATTTGGAGTTTATCTAACTTCTATGTTATATTTGTTTTAGGAATTAAGTTGGGGTGTTGACTTGCCAAGTTTGTTGTGGTTCTCTTTGTTTTTTCCTAAATAATAATAATAATAACAGTTAAAAAAATCAACTTCATATTTTTGAATCTGAAGTCAGTTGTCAAGAGAAGATTGGTGACCTTGTTTCTTTGTGTATTTTTTTCAAAAAGTGTTGAGTTAGTAAAGACTGGAAGTTGTCTTAAGTTCGTCTTGTATTCTTGTTAGCATGAAAGGCCGGTCTTGGTTCTTGTTTTGAAATAAATGTTCTATCTTGATTACAAAGATAATTTCATTTTATTATTATTTGTATTTTCCATGAATTGCATTAGATGAAACTTGAAGTATATCTTTGAACGTATGGTATAATTTCTCATATGATCCAAAATTTTGGTTTTTTGTATTTTATGGGTTACATTTTACAATGTGTCTTAAATATATGTTCGTGCAAATTTTTTTTGGAGTTAAATCTCTAATTTGTGTATGCACATTTTGTGTTAACTCAAATAGTTTGTATGTCAATTAAGCAAAATGATACCCTTATCAAGATTGAGGGGGCATTCAAGTATGTCTTTATCAATCTTGATGCGGTATCTTTATTAATTTCCTATCATATTTTGTTTGTTTTCAAAATTAATAAGAAAAAAAAAAGCTAAGAAAAGGGAAGAAACTTGTTTGCTAAACATTATTTTTTAAAACAAACTATAAATAGAAAAGGTATTATCTCCTTTGAATATTCACATGGTTTTTTCCAACTTAAAGATGGTTTCTAATTGAATATAAATGGTTCTTTGTCTTGTTTTCTATCTAATTGGCTTAAGGATGGTTTCTTAAATTTGTCATTGCCTTTGTTCGATGAACTGTATGATTCATGAACTTCATGCGTATTTTAGCCATTTAGCCAGGTGTGGTTTACAAGGTTTTTAATATTTTTGATAGAACTATGTACTTTTATATCTTGTTTTTATAAACAATTAGAAGTTGTCTTGGCTATAAATTCTTTTCAAATGTAGAATCATATGACTCTTATTTTGTTGTCTAATTAGTCGAATCGTGCGATTCACGTTTTTTAACTAGTAGTATTGTCAAGATTATTCTTAAAATTTCTGACCGCCATTTCTGTTTTTCGCATGTGCGAATTATCTTTAATCTGATTGCAAGTCGTGTGGTTTGTATTTAATCAGATATTTTGGCTGCATCTTTCTTGTCTGATATAGCTTATGCTATTCTTATTGTTATCAGGCTTGTCTCTTGAATCTTGTGATTCAGTTTATATGTGAAGTTATAAAAGTTTTTTGATCAAATCAAAATCAGTCTTTATGTTCGTCAATTGTCTTGTGTTCAGATATGTTATTTGACTTCTTAAAAGCCGTGTGGTTTTTTATCTTTCAAATCAGATATGTTTCTGATTATCTTTTGAATCTTATGATTCGTTGTTCGTGAAGTCGTAAAATTTTTTGCTTGATTCAAATTAGTCTTTATGTTCTTTACAAATTCTCTTATGATATATTTCTTGTAAAGTTGTAAAAGTTTTTGATCAAGTCAAATTAGTCTTTAAGTTCTTCACATTTCATATCTTCAGACGTGTTTTGAGTTCTTTAAAGTCGTGTGGCTTTTATTTTCTTATCGGATATGTTTCTGAAATAGTCTTATGGAATCTTATGATTCTTTTTTGTTCTCTGTTCTCTCTGTATGTAGCGTTACAGAAGGTTTGTGTATGTCTTGTGACATGCCTTTGGTTTAAAAGTCTTGTGACTTTTTGTTTGGTCGGATTTTGTCTGATATCTGTTTAACAATCATATAATTTCCCGATAATTTGAAATATATTGTATGATTGTTCTCTTTTGTGGTGTTTACTACTTTTTTATGGTATGTCGTGTGGCATTCTCAAGTTTATTCACTTGTCACAGGTGGATTCAAAGTCCGCTGTTGATTAAGAATGTTTTTTTTTTGGAATAACTATGTTGAGAAAAAAGTTGTTGAAATTAGAAGAGTTTAATGGACTATAGTTTATCTTGTTTTAGCTAATGATCTGTGAGAATTCCAAGCTATGTGAGTTTTCTTTACTAATGCCATGCTGCAATTATCATTTGATCTCTTTATATTGGTTATGTTTTTTTTCAACATTATTGTTCATATTTTCTTTAGTTAAGGTTGTGTTTACAATAAGTTCAAGTTTTATTAAATTCTATATTTGTGTTTTTTTAAGAAAGATTAGCACTGGTTTAGTCTGTGTATGGTCCATTGATCAAATGATAAGCAACATGTTTTAGGAACTGGTCCATTGATTCATTTAGTGTTCTTTGTCTCGTTAGAAAGAAAGAGGGGGTTATCATTATAAAAATGTTTTTTAGTACGTGGTAATATATCTTGTTTTGTGTGTGGTGTATTTTGGTTCATGGGTCGTTGGGCTTGAAGCTAGCATATGGAGTCGGGCCCGAATTGGATGGGTTCACGTCTGGGCTTAGGCCTCACGAGCCTGCTCCATGAGCTTAGTTCTTGTGTGAAGATGCATATGCATGCTTGAGTTAAAATCTCATTCTCATGTAAAAGGTCTTTTATAAACAGGGGTTGTGGTTCAGGTAAGTTTTGTTTGCTTAACTCATTTAAAGGTAAATTGGTCACAACTTTGTTTGGAAAAATGTTTTTTTGATCACAACCAAATTGAGGGGGGATGTTAAAAGTATGACTTTATAGTCAATTCATTTGTGATAATTTTATAGCTTGATTTTCTAATAACTGGTTAAACGTGTTAACGAGGTATCTTCCGGAGTTTCGAACTGGTGTATGTGATTATGTTACTGGAATGCAAGGAAGTTAGAAGGAGGACTATTGTGCAATATTGGAAAAAAGAGAAGGAGGTGCTTATAATTGGTTAAAGAGTGCGATATCTCAGTATGTTTTATTCATTCATTTAATCAGTTTTATTCTCAGAAGGTTTCACTGGTTCGTCTTCTTCAGATTTATTATCGAAAAGTTAGGGTTCGTTTTGTTTATACAGATGTAGTCTTAAGATCAACTCGTATTTTCTGATCTTAAGTGTTCTTTGTGTTTTGTTGTTGAATCTGTATAAACAATTGGTTGTTTAATAAAATTGGTTTGGGTATTTCTTGTGTAAATCCATGGTTGCTAACACAACCCCTAAGTTATAACTATCCATTTAGAAACATTTATTATAATTATTAGACCCTTTGTTGTAGGCACGAAAAGAGGGCTTCAAAAACCCATATGGCATGGCTTTGAAGCCCCTACACCACTCTAGGCTTTAAAGTGGGGCTTCAACATGTTGTTCCACATGAAAGAGGACATTTCAATTGACGGTGGAGCCAAATGCAAAGGTAGCGAGACTTTAAACCATAACACGATAGTAAAGGAGTGGGGCCTTTCAAGTGATTTGACACTTTAATATGGACTTTAAATTCCCTTTACATCTCGTAGTCTTAAGATTAAATTATGTAAATGGTTATGTGGTATGAGTGGATACCTATATTTTAAAACTTATTTTTGAAGTAGTAAAAACTTAAAACAATATGGTTGGTTGTTATGGTAGTTACTTGTAAATGTGCGTTTCATCAATTCAAAAACTAGGGCTTTGATGATTGTTGTCATGAAATAGCTGCTAGCTATATTGTTGATTTGTTGTCTAATATAAAGTTGGCTTATGTGCAGTGTAAATAATTAATGTGACAGGAGAGGATTAGAATGGAAAATATATAGTATTGTACCTTAACTACTTAAACCTTAATAATTCTTTTACACCCATATCATAGTCCGTCCATCGACAACTGAAGCGGTGCACCTGCTGCCACATCTCCGGTCTCCCTCCTTGTACACTTTTTAGCATAAGACACCGGCAGCCAGTTGTCTCTTAAGGTAGCCAAATTGAACCCTCTTGTGAGCCCCAAATATGGTTCTACGCATATGGTTCACTTTAATTTTATCGTGTATACCTGGTGTATTAACAGGTTCGTGATTTATCGGGTACGGAGCCATTGGCGTCCATTTAACCCTCTTAGCCCGCACCAAGCCCAAGCCCAAGTCCAAGCCCAAGCCCAAGCCCAACGCATCACATCCCATCCGATCCGGAACGGTCCGACCGACCGACCTCACCTGACATTCAGCCGATGGCTCTTATTCTTCTTCTCAAGCCGCTAATAGCAAAAATGCCCCTAACAACTTTTCTCGTCTTAATTCTGTTACTCCTTGTCATACACACACACACATATATATACATGTACATGTGTGTATATATTAATCTCATTCATATACTACTCATTCACATTCAAATTCACTCTTGCTTTAGTAAACCCTAACCCTAACCCAGTTCTCTTCCTAGTTTACCCCATCACTGCCATCATCGTTCTCCACCGCCGTGAACCACCGTCTTGCTCGTCCATTACAGGTATTACTTCAATTTCTGTTTTGTGTTTTCTATATTATGTTTCTTGTTATCAAATATATGATATTGGCTATAAAGATTGATATTTCCACCATTGTTGAGTGTTGTGTTTATATACATATATATTTGTTTTTCTTGTTTTATTTATTACTTCAATTTCTGTTTTGTGTTTATATATTATGCTGCATTTATTGGAATTGCAAAATGTCAATTTTTTGTTAATAATAAGAGAGTAAACTGAGCTGCTAAGGCATTTATCTTGCATTTGGGTGATGTGGCACATGCTTTTAGAAGAGTTGCATTGAAGAGGTGATGTTTGTAGTGAAGTGCATAGCATTTAGACAATTGTGGGAGGAAAGGAGAGAGAAGAGGGTAAAAGTTTATGGGCAGGGTGATTTGGCATATGCGCTTGCACCTTTGCTATGGCCTTGGTCTTAGTGTTTAAAGTGCTATATGTGTATCAATTTTGCATGATATTAACTTACCCATATCCCACCAAGTTAACCGATATCTCAGGTATCGGTCCGAAATGATTCTGCATTAACTGTCTGGTTTTATTTATAACTTAGTTGGTAGAGTGGTTTATCTGAGTTACTCTGTTTTTGTTTATTTCAGAATGTCTGAGTTAAAGGGTCCAGTCGGGCTGCGAAAACACAAGGCCACATTGTACGTGAATTCAGTGCTGATTACTTTTTTCCACCTGCCAATGTTTCGGAGGTGTGTTCATCGCATTGATACTAAAGAGGATGATGCAACCTCAGTCTCTCTCGCTCTCCAGAGAATTTTTTTCAAACTAAGTACAGGCGAATCCAATGTTTCCACTGACAAGCTTACGTCGGTGTTGAAGTTGCCAGAAAACAGTATGTTTCAGCATCATAACCTGGATGATTTTATTAAAGTTTTGTTTGAGGAGTTAGCAGGAAGGTTGCAGGTAACTGTGTTGTTTTGTGTCATTGTTTTGATGTTAATTGTTTTGTTCTCTTTGGTAATTGTTTTTTTGTTTAGGGAGATCTGATGAGTTCATTCGAGAGGTATTTTGAAGGACACGCGCCCGGAATTCAACTTGATGTTGTCGGCTGTGGAAACGTTTTCGATTCTTTTGACAAGTATATCGAAAGTGACCTCAGTTTACAGGTTAACTTTTTTAAATTTAGGTTTACATTCATCTCAAGTTGTAATTCACACGTGCTTATTTTTTTTTTATCAGGACGCCTTTGGTTCTGCTGTGCACCCCCCCGTCCTGATACTTCAGCTCAAGCGATTTGTTCAAGTGCCTGCAGCCGGGCAGGTGATAAAGCTTCACGGGCATTTTGAGTTTCCACTACAACTTGTTCTTGGTGAGAAATACATGCCCTCATATTTCGGGGGGGACTGCCGTTACAGTCTTTTCAGGTTTTAACTAAAGTTTCATACACAATTATATTATACTACTTTGTGTTCTTTTTTTAATGTGTATATATATATATATATATATATATATATATATATATATATATATTTTGTGTTTTTAGTGTGTTGGCCCACAAGGGCAGTTTGGTAAATGGCCACTTTCTCACGTTTGTTAGGCCTTTGAATACAAACTCATGGTGAGTGGTATCAATTTTGTTAATATTTATTTTTTTGCTAGTGAGTTAAATCGAATTTTGTTTTTCCTTTAGGCTCTCATTTGAAGACGAGAAGGTTCTGAAGGTTGATGTAGACGCTGCAACTGTCGATCAGTTTGGCGGGGACGACAAGAGTACATGTGCGTATATGTTGGTTTATACTCTTGATGCTGAAAGCGTTTTTCTGTTACTGGATGCGGATTCCATGTCTATTGGAACTCATGTAAAGGTACTTTGTTTCGTCCTTAAAAGGATATCATTTTATGGCTGTTGACATTTTTTAACCAAACATTGTAGGACCCCCCAAGAAGAAAAAGAAAACTAAGGAAGTGGAAGTTGAAGTTGGTGTTGAAGTTGTGTGTAAGCTTCCAGTGTGGGAGGTTGGTTTCAGAAAGATTGTTTTTTTTTTAAATTTGTTTTCTTAGCTTGATATAAGACTGTCTTTTTACAGATTCTTCAACAGGATCCTATATTTGACGTGCTTCTTCCTGTCCTGTACCTCAAACAGGTTTGTTACGCTACGTTTAATTTTTTTTTACCAATACGTTTGTTATAAACCTGCGATTAATCTGAATCCTACTTTTCTGTACAGGTATCGGAACAATAACAGAATGTGATCTCTGTTCCGGCCTGCCACATTCGCTACGAGGGTCCCAAAACATGGGTTTTGTTTGGGGAGCGTTTTATGGTAGAACTTCATGAAGCTGAAGATCTGGACGATGTTAAGTTTCGTCTGAAGGAATACCTGGCTGTTGATGAAGACGAACTTTCAGTGGTATATATATTTTTTATAATTATTTTATTTGTTTTGATTTTCTTGTTTGTTGACAATTCTAATTATGCAGTGGCAGTTTTTTTTGGTGTCCACTAAGCGATTCTACAGATTGAATGGACCAGACAAGCTTTTTAAGCATTTTCAGGTTTGTTTTTTGATATTTTATTATTTTGTATTGTATTGTTAATTTTATTAATTACTTAACCAATTGCATTTTGAATTATAGACCATGCGTAAGCGTGTACATAATAATGTATACCTCGGGATTGAACACGGCCATGTATAGGTTGCTGCAGTGATCATAAGCCCCCTCGCCCTCTCTTCGTGCCTATTGTGAAGGATGTATGCTGTAGTTATTGAAGAATTGGTAAATAACGTTTTGAACTGTTTTTGTTAATGCATGATGAAAATTACTATGATTGATAACGGTTGTTGATGGCATAAACCAAGAGACATTGTTAGTTACTTGTAAATGTGCGTTTCATCAATTCAAAAACTAGGGCTTTGATGATTGTTGTCATGAAATAGCTGCTAGCTATATTGTTGATTTGTTGTCTAATATAAAGTTGGCTTATGTGCAGTGTAAATAATTAATGTGACAGGAGAGGATTAGAATAGAAATTACACAGGAGTTTCTTTAACCACCACCATCAGTAGAGATGATCATTCAAACCGGTTCCTGGAACCGAACCGGAACCGAACGGGTTCCTACGCGTTTTTTGTAGGAACCGGACCCTATCTGATTCAACCCGATGATCCGTGACCGGTTCTTGCGTTTCTGAGTGGGGGCGGGTAGGAACCGGAACCGGAACCGGTTCCTAACCGGTTCTAGCCGTTAGATCGAGTATAGCCGTTGGAAATCGTTTTTTTAGCTGTTTTTTGACCGTTGGGGTCAAAAATAGCCGTTTTTGGCTCCCCAAGCACCCCACTACTAGTATAAATAGGTATTTGGTGTCATGGGTTCATCACAACACTCAAAACGCAAACCCGAACGCAAAAAAATACAAAAAAACGCTATTACAACGTTTTGAGTTCTCTAATATCTTGTTTTCTCTTCTTCTATATTCATATTTGTTGTTATGGCTGCCTCACAATCATCGGTTGGTCAAGGTTCCAACGCCGAACCAAGTTTCGTTCGTATTGTACCTCATAATCGTAATCAAGAGGTTTGGTGCAATTGGGATTTGGTTGAATTGAGTGACCATTCATTGAAGACTCGGTGCAAGTTTTGTGGGGTTTATTTAAACCCACTTTCGAATTCAAATTTGAAGAAACACATCGAAAAACCGTATTGCAAGGCGTTGAAAAAGAACGTCGATTCGCAACAAACGCAAATGGATAGTGAAGGCGGAATATTTACATACCAAATTGATCGAGTTCAAGATCGTATGGCGAAGTTTGTGATTCAAGAAGCTTTGCCGTTTAGCCACTTCGACAACCCTCGCTTAACCGCCATGATTCGAGATACGCTTCAACCACAATACACTCACGTAAGTCGTCATACTCTTAAACGTTATTGTTTAAAATTGTGGAAGAAGGCCAAAGAGGTACTAATTGCATATTTTGAAAATATAAATACGGGAATAAACTTAACTAGTGATGTTTGGTCGGCTCCACATGGTCTACCCGAATCTTATCTTTGTGTCACCGCTCATTGGGTAGACCCGTCATCGTGGGAAATGATGAAACGCACCATTGTTTTCGAACTCTTTGAGTATCCACATACGGGAGATAATTTGTTTGAAATTTTAGATTATGTTATAAAAACTTATAAACTAGAAAATAAAATATTTTCAATGGCACTTGATAACGCGTCGAATAATACATCGGCGGTTGATAAATTAAAATTAAAATATACGCCGATTTGCAATGGTGTATTTTTTCACTCAAGGTGTGTTGCACATATCATTAATTTAATCGTGCAAGACAGACTTGCTTCAGATGAGGTTACATCGGTTATAAACGATTTTAGACTAATGATACATGAAGTTTTTAAGAAAAGTAAAAAAAGACAAATGGATTATAGAAAATTTTGTAAAGATACGGGAAGAAAAGCTTTGGGAGCTAATTGGGATGTACCTCATCGATGAAATTCCACTTGCATAATGTTTCAAAGTGCTTTGGAACAAAGAGAAACTTTACAAATGTTTCATTCTAGTCTTGCCGAGAATGATTTGGCAATCCCCTTTTCAAATGAGAAATGGGAAATTATCAATGACTTATCGACTTTTCTTGAAGTTTTTAAAAACATCAACTACGAAACTATCGGGAACGTATTATCCGACAAGTCCCTTGGTTCTTTCGGAGTTATTTTTAATGGTTAACAATCTTAAAGAATTTGAATATAAAAGTCCAATGTTTTCAAACATCATATTACCAATGAAGTTTAAATTAAAAAAATACTTTCTTGAATTGTCACCGGTTTTTACTTGCGCCGCCGCTTTAAACCCAATGTTAAATGTTACGGGGGTTGAATGTGTGATAGACGAAATTTTTTCAGCCTTAGATATGCATGAAGTTGACCCAAACTTTTCAACAGAGGCAAAAAATTATTTTAACTTGAATTTTAAATTTATGTATGACTTTTATTTAAATAAATACGGGTCAAACATACACATGCCTATGCCGAGGGGGTCTTCATCAAGTTCAAGTGCTACTAGAGTACGAGATCCCATGATTAGCCTTATGAACACCGTTCGCAACGTAACGGCTAAAAAACAAAGGGGTAACACCCCCTTCAAGCGAACTAGGAAGGTATAGTGCAAATGATTACTCTACCGGTTTATCCGAAGAGGAATATGGCACTTTTGATGTTTTGGCTTGGTGGAAGGTAAAGGAAACCGAGTTTTCCGATTCTTGCCACCATGGCCCGTGATTTACTAACCGTCCAAGCTTCTACGGTAGCTTCGGAATCCGCTTTTCCTCTTAGTGGCAGGGTAATATCGGTGAGAAGAACAAGACTAAATTCGGAGTCGGTGGAGATGTGCATTTGCTTAAAGGATCACTTGGACTCAATCGATCGTATTCAACACGTAACCACTCTCGAAGATTGAAACACCACTTGATGTTCGAGTGCACGACAAGCAAGAAGGCATTTCTACAAGTAATTTCGAGGAAGAAGTCGCCGCTCAATAATTACGACGAACAAGAAGGCTTTTCTAGAATAATATGTCACAACTTTATATTTATAAGTTTAATGTTTTGTTAGTTTGTTTTGAAGATTTTAAAACATGTAACCTTTTTTTTTTGAACTTCTTAAAGTAAATAAAATGAATTTTATGTTAATTGTTTTTTTTATTTTTCATGTTATACAAATACGAATCGTAGTTTAGAATCCAAATCGCAAACGAAAAACGAAAAAAAAAAAAAAATTTTTACACTGGAACCGGTTGGAACCGGTTACAGTATAGGAACCGGTTTAGGAACCGGTAAGAACCGGTTAGATAGGTTAGGGGTCCGAGGGTAGAAGAACCGGTTCGGTTCCCTAACCGGTTCGAGCCTGGAACCGGTTTATAATGGGGTTTTGAATATAGGAACCGGTTAGGAACCGGTTCCGGTTCCTAGTCCCAAACCGTTTTGAACATCTCTGACCATCAGTCCTCTCCTCACACACTAAAAGAAATATGGTGTGAAGGTCTTGCACCAAATTGGTCAGCTCATTAAAACCAAATTTGGTGATTTAGCACCTTTCTCCTTTTAGGGATGAGATAAATCCTTCACAAGGCAGGCATGCATCCACGTGTATATATTTATTCTCTTCTCCGTGCACCAAGTCATTTTTTCAACCGCACAAAAATCATAAAATTCTTAAAAGGAAATAAATCAAAATGTGATCTTTTAATAATGTGTATGCCCGTAGTAGATCAGGAATTCTATTGCATGTTTTTACTCACGCAATAGACCATTATAATTTCTCAATTATTTGGTTAGTATGGTGTTTATAGTTGTGTTTCTTAACCACGTCTTGTAATCTTTCCGTAACTTATCCACTTAAGTAAGATATGCACATAGGAAAAAAAAATACACGTTTCAAACGCGATCCCCGAAGCATACACGTGACGAGTTTCATGAGTTTTTTTTTTTTTTGTTGTTTGCATTTGGGCTTCAACTACATCTCTTCTGAATGGCTGGATTAAAGAATATCGACGGGAGTTATTGCCAAGTTTCCAAAAATTTCAAGCTCAAAGGACAAGACCGAAAACCAACTGTTTAGAAAATTTAAAAACCTCCATCTTTATGCATGCAGCAGCTTACAACAAGTTGGTGGTGACTACAACTAGGATGAGGATGGTGGAATCCTCAAATTTGAACGACAAAAGATTTCAAATATGTGCATCAATGTTTCAGCAACAAAACTTTAACATTGTATAGATGGAGAACACATGCTCATGTTTGTTATCACGGTGATGAATTGATATTACTCAAGAAAACTAACTCGAAAACTTGAATTACAGCCCATACCCCAACTCGGTATTTATAATCTAACTATACGCGTTAGACTACAACTAATAAAATAATAAATTCATATCACAGATCCAAATTTGATAATTATCTCTAATTCTTAATTAACCTTACTTGCTTCCTTAAGGTAATTTATCTATCTACCACTCACCAAATTGTTTGATCTTTTATGGCTTTAAAATTCTCGGGTCGTGCTTGGATCGGGTCAAACAACTACTGCCGTCGCTTGCTTCCTCTGTCATTAACTGATAACGATGAAGAAAGGGTCCAAAGGTATGGATGAAGTAGGTTTTGAATCCTGTTGTGATTTGATGGCTCAGAGTGATATTAATTCAACTTTGGAATCTGATTTGTCATGTGAAAGTGACCTAATTTGCTATGTTATGACGAATTTTAGGTTATCAACTTCAATTTTGAAGAAACTGATCATAATTGTAGATGAGTATGCTGGTAATTTTTCAATTGACTGTTTCGACTGCTAATTCTGAATTATAAAATCTTGCTTGCAAACTTTTATCTGAGTTTGCACACAATAGCTGAATTCGACACATTATAATACATCACCTGAGTTTAGCCGTTAGATATCCCAAATCGGATTAACTTGGGTTATCTTTTATCTCTAACAGGTTGAACTTGGCTGCGGTTTCTCTAACATGTTTTCTTTCAATTATGCTCATTTACATTCGAATTCGTTTATTATCAACGTTAATTTAAAAATCACTTTGATTTTCATATTAAAATCCTTAAGTCTAATTTAAAATCAGTTTGATATTGTTGTTTGGTTTTTAAATGTTGGACGTAATTGAAAAAGAAGACGGTATTTTACAAATTCGGATATTCACTTTTACTTTTAATTGGTTTTCGTTAGTATTTTAGAATTTTGGATATTCACCTTTACTTTTAATTGATGCTTGTTTTTTTTTTAACAAACTGACGCAAACAAACTTGAACACATTCACTTTCTTAACAAACCAACTTAAACAAAAAAAATTCCGTTTGTGGTCGTTTATTTGTTGGCCTAATGTTAAACGAGCGAGCACGAACAAGCTCCGTTTGTGTTCGTTCGGTTATTTTACAGGCCTACCTGTGCTTATATATATATGTATATTTTTTAAATTCACGTTTAACTATTATCAAACCATATTATTCGTTTATTTATAATTGTTTTTATTGATTTATTTTTATTGAGGTATTTGTAGGGGATTTAGCAGTTTTTTATTGGATGCTTTTATTTCAGTTAGTATTTTACATATTTGATATCGAATTGATTGTTGGTTGATTGTAGTTTTGGTTTTGGTTTTTGGTTTTTGATCGATCCGTTTGGGTTCGCTTTCTTTGGCAATTTTTGGCATGACCGGATTAAAGCTGTTGCGATGCAGATTGAATCGACTGCACGGATCATTCACTCGAGTCTTCTTCTTATTCATCAATCTCGCTCCCTTCCTGGTATTAGTTACCTCCCATTTTAGTTCATATTGTTAGTAGTGCTGTAGTGTATGTATGTAATACACGATTAATTTAGGGTTTTGTGAAATCAATTGGATAATGTGATTATACATTGGAGTGAATTAGGTTATATTACATGTTAAAATATGATTGAAATTCGACTGAAACATATGGTTGGATGCTATTTACACTATTTTAGAAGGAAATGTTAAAACTAGGGGTGCAAACAAGGCGAGTTGCTTTCGAGATTGGATCTATAAAAGCTCGAAATGAGCTTAGCTTTTTTGAGCTTGAGTCGAGACCAAGTCTCAAGTAAAGCTCGTTTAGTTATACAGCCCGAACTCGAGCCTGGCGTGTTTTTTAAGTTTTACCTCCTTTAGGCTTTTATCACTTTATGTATTAACTTTACACTGCACAGCCGAGCTTTGTCTTATTTAAGGTATGACACGAGCTTGAGTCGAGCTTAGCTCATTTAAGGGTTTTCTCAAAAATATAAAAATATTTAAAAATGCATAACAGTTAATTAATAAATATTAAAGGAGCTGTGCGCCAGTTAGGTTGGAGCTTGAGAAAACGACTCACGAGCTTTAGAAAAAGTGCTTGAGACGCCCAAGGTCTCATAAGGCAAAAGGAGTCGAACACCAGTCGAGTGTGAACTTAAAAATATGACAAGCTTTAGAAAAAGGTATCCGCAAGTCAAAACGATCCGAGCTCGAGCTTAGTCAGGCTAGTTAAAACTATAAGTGCTTAATTAGTAGTTAGTTTACTGCATTTCAAATTTTTTCCCCCCAATAAATTTTGTTATTGGGATATTAATTTTGAAACATTGTATTACTATTGGGCTTATTCTTCTCTTGTTTTGTTACAACTAGAGAAACAGGGGACCTTTTAATACACACTGAAGTGGAGGAAAAGTTAGGGTGTAACCACCACAATCACACGTCACACACCTCACCGGAACTATCCGTTGGCGACAATGGCAGCCAGAGACTCCTCATCACCTACCTCTGCCGCCGCCGAGAAGCAATTTGATAACTTTCACCACCATCTAGAAGAATCTGAAAGCTTACGTGACCGGATTAAAGCTGTTGCGATGCAGATTGAATCGAAGACGAGGATCATTGATAGAGTTTGTTAGAAGAGAGATAGTATAAGTAGGAGGGAATTAGGCATTATGAGATAGGCGATTGTTAGGGCTCCTATGCATGGACATAGCCCTGGATCGTCATTGTAACCTTTCCTTTACGTTTTCGTAATACAATCCTTTATTTTGTTCCTATTATCTTCCCCAAATCCAATCTATCACAATCAACATATGAATTCCTATCATTGGTCCGACCCTGCCGTTTAATTCTGTTCAAATCATGGAAACCCTAACTCAGATGTATCAATTGGATTCCCATGAGCTTCATATCAAGCAATTACAAACTGATGTCACTGAAATCAAATCCGTTTTGAAGTTATCGGAGGAGGACCGGGCTGAATCAGTGGAGTTTCGAAAGGTGATTCTCGACTGGATGAAGCAACAAGAGAAGAGAATAGATGATGGTTCGTCAGTCACGTTTTCTCTGCTTCAGGTTCCAAACCTGATTTAGAATCGACATTAACTTCCAGGTCTTCATCACTTCTTCCAGATCCGTCTTCAGATCCGAAAACTGAACTGGTGGTGGATCGTTACTCTGATTCTTTTCCTAATTCGCCATCTCCACTCGCGCAATTGGAGGCAATAATCTCCCGTTCTGAAGCCAATTCGTTTGGCGCTGGTGATATTCTACCCAAATCTGACAAACAATCAACCGACCAAGCCAAATTAGGGCTGATAGGTGATAATTGGGCCATATTGGATGATCTTCAGTGGGCTTTGGGCTTCGGTACAGGGGTGGGCCACGATGTGGAGCAGCAGATCTGGATCCTTTTTGTGGGGATGCTAAGTTTATCGTTCTGGTTCAAGACTCTCCGACTGCGTTTTCCTCTTTTGCTTCGTTTGTGCGAGCTGATTTCAAGTCCATTCCGCAACCTCCACCGCTGGAAAAACAGTTTCCGATGGCAACGGTGGTGTCTCTGTTCAAAATCAGCGATCGACGCCTGCGTTGGAAAGGAGGTACTATACCCTACATCTTGATTTCGGATGCCACGTGTCACAAACCCCCTGTTAACATATATACTGAGCTCATTCTTTCAGTTCGGGTATCACCTCCTATACCTTTAGTTTCCTCTGTGAGCTCCATAGTGCAATATTCTAGACCCCCTATGATTATGGCTGGTTACATTCTGCCATTTGAAGTAGTGTTTCAGGAACTAGAAAGCTGTTTGGTTGTTATTGCAATCACATCCCTTCTCACTCAATATCAGGGCCATTTCCCTCCTAAGTCGTTTGTTTTGGATCGTGATCCAAAACCACCCGATCCATGCATATATGTTGGCTTCATTCCTTCGGTTCAAGAACGAGATTCTGCTAGTTATTCTGACGGGATCTTTTTCAATCTATCACAATCAACATATCAATTCCTATCAATCATGCACTCCAGTCTTCTTATTCATCAATCTCGCCAACCCCCCCCCCCCCCCTCCTGGTATTAATTAGCTCACATTTTATTTCATATATTGTAAGTAGTATTGTAATTTTATGAAATACACGATCAATTTAGGGCTTTGTGAATTAGGTTATAATGTGATGATACATTAGGTTATAATATGACTGAAAACAATCGGATAATGTGATGATACATTTGAGTGAATTAGGTTATAATACATGTAAAACATGATTGATCTGGGCTGACCTGGGATTGGCTGTCATTTACAGATTTTTAGAAAGAAATGCTAAAATTGAGGGTGCAAACGAGCCGAGCTGCTCGAGAGTCACTGAGAGAGTCTAGAATCTGGACTCAAGCTAGTACAAAAAATGTTTCGATAACCTTTATGAACATGCTCATTATCTTGATAAACGAACACGAACGAGAGAACCCCGTTCTTTTAATTTGTGCATGTCCGATCGTTTATTCGACCAACGCTAGATGAACAAACATGAACGTGCTTTGTTCGTGCTCATTTGGTAACCATTCATTTATATTGTTAATGAATGAAGTCATGAACATAAACGGACATGAAAACGACAAACACGGACATGCTCTATTCGTGTTCGTATGTTTGGTTGCTGACGGGTTCTCATGCTTTTTAATCACATAATTAGTTTAAAACACACATGCGAACATCAAACAATATACAAAAAGTAGTTAAAAGTTTACCTCCTATGTGTTATGATTACAGGGTTATGCTCAAAAGAAAAATCGGATCCACTATTCCGGCCCGTTAGTCCCGCCAGGTGGCAGTAGGTGGCAATATGGATACGAAAGACAAATTCAACACAGCTGTCCGTAAAGCACGTCTTGACAAAACCAAAAAGGGCTATGCCAACAATGGTCAACGGGAATCGTTACTTCGTTATGGGTGAAACTATAGATGAATTTATCGAATCGTTCAACATCATTATTATGATCAACCAACGGTGACCCGCGAAGAATATCGAGCGCTCGAGATCCTAAAACCGGTTTCTAAATCGCTCGGGATGTTTTTTTCTCTTATTTCTTTTTGAAGGATTTACAAAAACAAAACTGAAAAAAAAAATTCAAAACGAAAATGTTTGGGGTCAAAAAGTTCATGTTCTAACCAGAACCCATTCTGGTTTGTTAACTAAACCGTCTGAACCGTCCGTTTGCAACAGCATAAAGCCTAAAGAAACACGAACCTCTTGGGAAGAATGAGAAGCTTGTAAAGATAAGACATGAATATGGAACATCAAATATTGCTGAACCTGAAAGTGAGAAAAGAATATGCCTAAAAATTTATAATAATGGATTTTAATCTATTTAAAACTTACTACAAAGACTTGAGAACCATCATGACTATGAGCCTCATTGGGTTAAAAAAAAAAGATTAACATATCAACCGAGTAGTTAAAAAAATACTACAACTCTACAGACCGTCAAAGGTTATATGAAAGGCTAACAAAAAAGGAACTTAATCACTTATGACACCGAACTTCTATAACCTCTATTGGCATTTTAAAATCTATCACAACCTCTAGAGAACTAAACATTTTTAAGAAAATATTATATTGAAAAACATATAATATTGAATTTATTTTGCATAAAGATCAGATGAGCAACATTTGAGATTTCTGTTTTGAGATGCATATAAAATTCTACAAACATCAGTTAAAGGGCCATGATGTAGGGCCTTTAATGTAACTTATACCCAAATTCCAATAACAAAAGAGATAAACTGATACACATTATATATCTCAAATTCAGCAGTCAGAGTATGTGATTCGGCATTGCCATTTTATGCTCACAGCTGTGGCCTAATTCATGTGTTAGAAGGTGCAGCTCATCCGGGTTTATCGCCAGCCTGCTACACCTCATCTTCTCTTAAATAAGGAACACCTAGATGACCATAATAATCATAATTAATGAACCCGGACACAATTTATATATGTTTGTTTGTGCATAAAACATCAAGTCATTAACCTTAACCCAAACAAATAAAATCGCACAACATGAACCGTATAGCCCATTTATTTAAACAGGCTGTACCCAGGTTGTAATTTGTAAACGCGTTAAATGAATCATAAACGGTCAAACAGGTAGGCGAAACAAACGTTGTTATTCTGAAATCTTTTGTTAACCGAAACAGGTCAAAATTGGTTTAGAGGGTATTTGTGGTATTTTGTTTAAGTACATTAAGCTACAATAGATCACATTCAGAATGCCAGTTCAGTTTTCAGTTGCATCGAAGGGCAATTTGGGAATTATTAAAGGAGCACCAGTAACTTCTTACTTTTTTTTTTTTTTTTTTTTGTGTTATAATTCTATAACTATATAACCAGTGATACCTGCCAAAAACCGTGTTCCGTACTTGTGAAACCCGCTAACCATTGTTATCTTCTAATATAATTGGCTCCTCTAAATCAACCCGCAAATTGTACCCACCAAACCCATCAAGCATCTTAACCAACCCTACCCTCAGGGTTCGGTACACAAGTCTGAAAATAACAGAAATAAAGTAATTTGAATACACAGAGAAGTGATGATCGAATACGTTAACAACCATAAATCTTTTATGGTTAACATAAAACATAAAAAAAATACAATTAAACCTGTGATCGAATACCTGTAATTTGAAATTGAGTTAGGGTTTCAATTAAAATTCAAAGGTTTACAAATATTAATCGAATACATGTAATTTCAATCAAATTATCAATCAGATTAATACATTGAATAGATTGATCATTGAACCGATTAATACAATTACAAAGATTGATCGTTTAAACCTATTAATAGAATTACAAAGATTGATCAATTGAACCTGATTTAACCCATGATGTGAAGGTGAATTGATTGAAACCGATTGAAGCTGCAAATAAGATTGAGTATGTTTGTTTAGGTGAGACGATTGAAGATGTGAATCAGATTACAAAGGTTTGATGTTTACCTGTTTAGTTGATTGCTATGGTTAGAAGCTTTGGAGGTGAAGATGAAATCGCAATACTTAATTTGAAAGGCGGCAAACGTGATTTTTTTTTGTATAATATTGAATTTAAATTAATTAAAAAATAATAGGAATTGCTATGTGGCACTTTGAAGACACCTTGTTAATTTATAGAAAAGAGAGGTTTCTTGAAAACCTACTCTTTTATTATATAGGTATATTAGTTACTAGCTTTTGAACCCGTGTATTACACGGGTTTTGTCAAATGATAAAGATAAATAAGGTCTGTTATTTCAGTTGTGATTATCAAAATACCTGTGAATTAATTTAATGTAGACTTAATGGAAAAAACAAACAGGGTTAACGAAAAGTACTAAAATAGCGTTATTTTGGAAACACCAGGTGTTGATTTGCAAGAAATTTAAAAGAAAATATACTAGAGTTGTGTAGTTGGTCAAACATTAGGTATGAAAATGACACTTGATTCAATAATGAATATAATCCACACTATGTTATAACCCATTTGACAAAATGGCTTTGATCCATGACCTATGAATAGCTAGAATGAATGAGATGAGAGATTAGAAATTAGGTGAAATGTGTGCTTGACACCTAAGTTTTAACATTTTCTTTTATTAGTATTGTAAGATAATGATAAGATAGTTAGATACAATTGATCTTTATTTTCATTTTCTTTACCTAAACGTGTTTGATAGTTTTAAACGTTCGTAAAGATATTCCGTAATTCAAAAGATTGTTTATTTTGCTAAACGTTTGAGTTGTAATGTTTTGAATATAAATTGAAATATTTTATTTGTATTCATAAATCACCGTACCTTATTTTTACATCCACTTCGAATGTTGGTTATTATATTTTAGTCCATCGATTTTTTTAAAGTGACATTTTTTTTATGGGTGTTACAACTAACGTATTCGCTCACAGTTTAAATTTAAAACAATCAAATCTGGATCGCAAACACCAATACGTAAAATGTTAATTCTTTTTAACTAAAAAAAACTATAGCAATACCATATTCAAATTAAAGAGAATAAAATACTCGTTATTGTGGTCTAATTAAAAAATATATATAAACGTATAAAAATTTATGACCATTTAAAAATCGTGGATGGAAGTTAAGTTAAAAATAAAACTTAAAAGAATATATGGTTAAAAGTTAAAGGGTCAAGGTTGTAATTATTTCTTAAATTTACAAAATGTTAATAAAGTTTAAGAGACAATATTTTAACTATTTTTAACATATTTTATATTGGACTATTTTACCCATATACTACATGCTTTATTGGGCATACATCATGCTTTAAATGTTGTAAATTACATAAAAAACTTGGTGTTTTAATATGCCCATTAAGTGGTGTGCGCGCACGCGCGCGTGTGTGTATATATATACTAGATTTTATCCCCCCTATTACGGGGGTTGTTTTACATTATTTGTTTTTAATATTTATATATGTATATTTTGATTTTAATGTTATTTATTATAAGAAAGTTAATAATTAATATATTTAAGGTTTGATGATGAAATGGTTTCACAAATAAATGATATGTTATAATCCGATTTAAAAGCTATCTGGGTTTGGTGATACCCATTACCCGTTTATTTTCTTTATTATAAAATTGTTTCTTAATTATAAATAATATCTTTTTTTTTAAATAAAATAGGATATTAATATTTAGTATATTCCTATTTTATAGGATTTTCATATCAAATATGTTGGACTCGATATGCCCAAGACACGTATTATTATTGATGTGGCTAGTACGTCATGATCCAAGTCGGGTCATACCCAATAACAAGCTAGACAAACATCAGTAATATTTGTTTATATATGATATGATCATAACAAATAAATATTAACACTTGAGTTATTTGGAAAGAGGTTTCTAAATACAATGTACTTGTGAAATAAATAAATCATATGGATGATTTATAAGCATTCATATTGTTACTTAAGATGGTTAAGTAACAATATATTAAGCATGTTACCTATAATGTGTCATTGTATATAACACAATATAAGTGTATATGACACAATACAAGTTATATGTAACACAATGTAAGTTATATTACACAATGGAGGTAATATAACACAACGTAAGTTATATATATGGAAAGTTTAAAATAATAATAATAAAGAGAAGGAAGCCCCCCCCCCCCCCCCTCTCTCACTCTTGTATTATTTTATTATTAATCCTCAACTTAGTGGGTACATGCAACCATTCCTATTGGGTACTTGGGAGGTGCTCTTTTGAAAGACAACAACTCTCACTTTCTCTCATAACAACACAAGACACAAAAGAAAATTACTCTTCCTTTTCTCCCTTTCCTCTTGAATTCGGCCAAGCAAAGAGAACATCAAGGAGGTGATTTTCAAGTGTGAATCCTAGCTAAACAAGGTGTATTGTTGGAGGCTTGGGGTATGCAAGCTTGAGAACCTTTCCATTGAAGTTCTTGCCTTCCTACCATCCTCTCCTTCACCCGGATTTGATTCTCTTGAAAGGTAGTCTTACATGCATGAACTTATAGTGACATGCATGTGTTTGATAGTATGTATTTCGTATATGGATCCGGGATTGGGTTTTACATGTGTAAAATTGGTTTCATAAAATTGGTGTTTTATGACTTTGATAATCTTGTTAAAATCCAACAAAATATTTGATGAGATTATTTTTTAATATAATGAGATGTTATAACCCGTTTAAGAGTTATCTGGGTTTGGTGAGACATTTACCCGTGAATCTGGGTCAAATGCGTGAGAAGTCTTCATTTACAAATAAAGCAATCTGATGGCTTGAGAAAATGGTTGTTTTACATTTTTCGTTTTTTAATATATATTTTTTGGATTTTAATTTTCTTTATTGTAAGAAAGTTAATAATATACTTAGGGTTTAATGATGAAAGGGTTTCATAAATAAATAATATGTTGTAACCCGTTTAAAAACTATCTGGATTTGGTGACCCATGACCCACTTATGTTTTTTACTATATAATTGTTTATTAATTACAAATAATATCTTTTTCTTTTTAAACTGGATATTAAATTTTAGTATATTCCTATTTTATAGGATTTTCATATCAAATAATTGGTAAGATTAATTTTTAATTTGAGATGTTATAACCTGTTTAAGAGCTATCTGATTTTGGTAAACCCATGAATTTAGGTTAAATCAATGAGAGGCCTCTATTTAAAAATCAAGAAATCTGGTGGCTTCCATAAAAGGGGGGAGTGACCATATCACGACACATAGGATTTTAGGGGTTTTGTTTATATAAATTATAAATAGGTAATGCATAGAATGAAAACCCATTTGAGTTGAGAAACACGTGAAAACCCTATATAACATCATTTTGTTTTTGTTTTTTACATATGTAATATATATTGTTACATTTAATATAAAACATCGAAAAATAAAAAAAAATTGTTTTGATTTTTTTTTACTAACTTTACATATGTTTTCGGGAGAGAGAAAAAGTTAAATTTACTTTTATATTTTTTTATTAATTTTAATTGTGAACCACAAGATTCAAAACTTTAATTAAATATATGTGGTTGAGAATGTGCTTCTAGAGTTTTCTCAACTCAAATGGGTTTTTATTTATCATAACCACACACACACACACACACTAGCTTTTAGCCCACGTGTTACGCGGGTTTGTTTATGGTTCTTTTTTTAACATTATTTTGAATAACTAAATTTTTTATTTTTGTATTCTGTTGAATATCTAATTATTTTTATACTATTTTCCGAGATGGCTATATTTATTGTTGGGATGTGGTTTAATTTCAATTTTACATAATAGCTAATGTTTGTTGTTATTGTTGGTTGTAACGTGTTTAATGTTTTATCACTTTGTATTACATGAACTTAACAAATAAATTATGTTTTGTTTGTTGTATGAAGTGTTTTTTTTTTTAAATGAATGTATTCAGACTATACGGTCATAATGAAGTTGTTTAAATGAGTTATATATTAATATATTTTTTTGGTTATTATTATTATTATTAATGTATATGTAGTTTTTTTTTGTTATGATGAGTTTAATTTTCAACTTAAACATAAACTTTGAGGTGCAGATGAGTTAGGATTATAGTTGAGCTGGAGTTTAATTATAGTTAGTGGACTTGTAATGCTTTTGTATCGGGTTGTAGTTTTATTTGTAATTTGTTGCAGAGCTATCATCTATACATTACTTAGTGGTTTTATCATCTATATCTAGAGAATGATATAACCTTCTTTTTTACGCTGTTAATTCATTCTATAATAACATTACCATAGTAATAAAAGAAAATGTTGAAGCTTGTATGTCAAATCTACATTTCTCTAAATTTCTAATCTCTTATCTCATTTATTCCAGCTATCCATGGGTCACGGGTCAAAATCACTTTGTCAATTGGGTTACAACATAGTGTGGATTTTATTCATTATTGAATTAAGTATCATTTTCATACATGAGGTTTAACCAACTATGCAATTTTAGTACATTTTTTTAAATTTCTTGAAAATCAACACCTGACGTTTCCAAAATCACGCTATTTTAGTACTTTTCGTTAACACTATTTGTTTTTTCCATTAAGTTAGGGATAAAATAATAATTTTTTTATTTCTCATTTACTTAACCACGTGGTAAAAAATAAATGAGCCGAACTACATTTTTAACAAAACTAAACGAACGAAACTACTTTTTTTTAACGAAGGTAAACAATCTAAACAAGTTTCAAAAGTAAACGAACCAAATTACTTTTTTAACAAAAACAAACGATCCGGATGTCACACCCAGGTTCAGGGCCTGGGTGTGACGTCCCAGCTTGGTACATGTTTTGTAAATATATCAAAGTAAGATGAAATCTTATATATTAAAATATTAATTTACATTATCAAAATTACTCGGGATTTAAATACCCGAGTTTCCAGTTAGAAAACAGTGTTATATTATTATTACTAGGATTTTATATTCAAAAATAAAGCCATCTCGAGCGATCTTCTAACGTCATGACTCCAATCCTTGTATATCACTATCAGCTCTAGTTACCTGCATGGGTTGGAAAAACACGTCAGCTATATGCTGGTGAAACGTTGACTCGATAAAACATTTCATAACAGTCGTTAAATACAAACATAGTTTTCTGTTCACAATCCTACCTTAGTCGGCTAGTCGGAAGTAAGAACTAAGAAAATCAGCAGCGGGTCAGCTCGTGCTTCGTTTAATAGAGCAACAGATCGTTTGGCAGAGCCTCGGCACCTCGTTTCTTCACGGAATCAAGCCCTCGGAACCTCGGAACACCCTAGCACGCTTCCCTAGGCTAACTATGTGAGAATGAATGTGAAATGGGATGAAATGGCTTGAACTCGTTGTTGCCCTTTTATACTTGAGTTTTGTAGGGCATCGCGTAGCGAGATGGTCTTTTCCCCAGGGCCATCGCGTAGCGCGACGCCGCGGTTAATCAGGTGATGCCACGTGTTAACACGTGGTTGGACACGTGTCTTGATTACTTAACCTGGTCATCGCGTAGCGCGATGGACCAGTTGGGTTTGGCCGTTGCGTAGCGCGACGGCACCCCTTTTCTTGAAATGTGTGATTTTCTGTCGCGTAGCGCGACGAGGTTTATCAGGAGACCATCGCGTAGCGCGATGAGTCTCAAAAACCAAAATTTTCATTTTCAGCCCTTTAACATCTAAAAATTACATTTTTGGCCCAAAATTAGATGGGGTATTTTTCACGGTGTTATATCCTCCCCACCTTTTGAAAAATCTCATCCTCGAGATTTATGTAAAGAGATGTGGATACTTTCTTTTCATCTCGGATTCAAATTCCCAAGTGAATTCCGGACCACGTCGGGAATTCCATCTAAGTTTTTCTAACTTCAATCTTTTGCGTTTAAGGAACTTGGTTTGACTATCTTCAATTTGTATCGGTTTCTCTACAAACTTAAGTTTTTCATTCACTTGTACGTATTTTAAAGGCATTGCGAGTGTCTCATCAGCTAGACATTTGCGTATATTCGATATGTGAAACACATCATGAATTCCTTGCATCTCTTTAGGTAGCTCAAGTCGATAGGCTACAGAACCTATTCTTTCAATAATCTTGAATGGTCCAACAAAACGCGGACTCAACTTTTCTTTCTTTCCAAAACGACCAACACCCTTCCATGGTGATACTTTTAGAAACACTTTATCACCTTCCTTAAACTCTAACTGTGACATTCGTCAATTTCGGGTCTTGTTTATATTCGTTTTTGTATTTGTTTATTATGTAAACCGACCCGATTTGTAAACCGAAGCTTATGTTATAATCAAAATGATGGATTTATGTTACAATATTGTTTCACACTTGTTGGGTCTTGAAAACATCCTATTTTTATTTTTATTTATTTATTTATCTATTTTTTTTGTTGTTTTGTGTTTTTGTCTTGATCCATTTTGCATGAAATCTCTTGTGTCTCACACCCATATTTAACCACCAACATTACCCTATATATACACCACCTTTCCTCTTCATTTTCCCTTGCTACAACTCCAAAAAAAAAAAAAAACTCTCTCAAACATCAAAGATTCAAGGTTATCTTCTTAAGTGTTCTTGAAGGTTTTTAGTCTTTCATCTTAATTAGTTTATGTAGCCTTATTAATACTTGTTTATGGTTGTGCAACATATATATAATATACACCCCTTGTTTACCTTTGGTAGTTACTTCTCCGATTCCGGTCGGTGAGGTTTCGGACCTCATAAGGCAAGGCTTCATGGAGGACTTCGTGTCCTTGATATATATACATCTATATAACTTGTTCATACATATTAATCTTGCTTATTTTAGTTTGTTGGTTATGTTTACAAGTTCCATGGTTATGGGTTTTTAAGAGTCTATGCTTCGGTTTAACCGTAAATAGCTCTAAACCGTAAACCGAACTTTGTTACTAGTTTTGTTAAATAATTGTTTAAACATACTTATTGTTAGATCTAAGTTTCTAAAATCATTTTTACAAATTCTATGGTTATGGGTTTGTAGAATCTTACCTCGGTCTTAACCCGAAACACGATCCGAACCGAAAACCGAACTTTAGTTTAAAGACTTTATTGTTAACTTTTGGATTTTTTATTTGTACATTATTATACAAGTTCTTTAGTGTTTGGGCATGTGGAAACCATCTATGAACTTGTTGTGAGATGGAAACCGAACCAAACCGATTCTTACTCGCTTAAGACACACAAGTGTGTTTTTTTAGCCATCAAGACTTGTATATTTCTTTAAAAAT
Organism: Bidens hawaiensis; assembly: GCF_021521415.1. NCBI lineage: Eukaryota > Viridiplantae > Streptophyta > Magnoliopsida > Asterales > Asteraceae > Bidens > Bidens hawaiensis. The sequence goes on along the minus strand of NW_027494332.1, from coordinate 140,139 downwards.
AGTTAAAAATTGATTTTTAAATATTTTCTTAAGTACTTGGAAATGTTGGATCCAACTTGATCTCATAACAAAGTTTGGACCGACAAAACCGAACACTCTTTTAACGTGCGTTGTTAGTTCTAAAACAATGGAACTACATACTTGGTTAAGTCTTATTAAATTTTATTGAGTTATCTCATAACATTCAATATTTTAGAAAGTTGACTTTGGGTTTGACCAATTATCAAGACCCAAACCGACAACCCGAACACTCGATAAAAAAAAACCCGTTTTAGTATCTTTATTCCAAAGGGATTTGCATTCTTGCATTTTATCCACCTTATTACTTAACATAGGTTGAGTAAATATTAAGGTTAGATACTTTAACCCGATTTCGAGCAAACTTACATTTTTAAAGGGTTATTATTATAAATTCTTAAATAGTTACATTTTAAAACCTTGAACTTTAATTATTTACATTTCTCAACATTTATTTTGTTTAAAGACCTTCAAGACAACCTTTCTAAATTCAAGACTTCTTTTCTTTTTAGGCATTGTGCGTTAAACTCGTCGTTTCGACAAATCTCCAAATTATCATCTTTCAAGTTTACTACTTGAAGGTGAGTACTTCATACCCCATTTTCCATCTTTTATTTTGGGGGTGACATTTCATACTTATTCAACAAAATGCTTTATATTTGAATCTTAAACCACAAACGTAGTTGTATACTTTACCTAAATAATTGCTCGATTTGGTATTTATCGCTTATATTTATATTTATATTTATATTTCTATGCTTATATGCCTATGTGTTTATCGCTTTTAGTTGGTGGAACTATAAAATCCTAGACTATTTGGCATCCCCTTATAGCAAGGTGTCGTTAACGTAATGCAATTAACGATAACTAAAAAATCCTAGACTATTTGGCATCCCCTTATAGCTAGGTGTCGCTAATGTGTTTAGCGATATCTATTTATCCAAATTACCACTTTTATTTATCGTTTCGTATGCAAGTTTTGTGACTATCTTTATTATATACTAATATGATTAAACTTATGAATTGCTCACCAACCTTTGTGTTGACAAACTTTATTTTATGAAATGTTGCAGGTTTGCATCTTGGTTGATTTATGATTGTGAAGAAAACGACATCAAAGACCTTAGGATATTAGTAAAAATGAACAATATCAAATTTGCCATATTTTGTGATATCTTGTTTATGGTTATTTTATGGATAATTGTTATGTGACATTTTCGATGTTGTGAAATAAAATGAGTTTATTAAATACTGTCACTTTAATTAGTGTCATGTGCTTATGGACAATCGTTACACCTCGGCATGTTCCGCCGCCTTTGGTCGGGGTGTGACACTAACGGTTTACGTCGTATATCAGCATAGCTCTTTTGTCTATCTCGTGTTGCTTTCAGTCTCTCTCGGATTTGAATAACTTGATCAGTCGTTCTTTGGACAATTTCGGGACCTGATAGCTGATTATCACCAATCTCGGACCAGCATACGGGCGTTCTACACTTTCGTCCGTATAAAGCTTCATATGGTGCCATCTGTATACTTGTGTGATAACTGTTGTGGTATGAAAATTCCATTAGAGATAGGTGAGTATTCCAACTACCGCCTAAGTCTATAACACAAGCACGAAGCATATCTTCCAGTGTTTGAATCGTCCTTTCACTTTGTCCATCTGTTTGTGGGTGATAAGCAGTACTCAGATTCAAGTGCGCACCCATTGCCTTTTGAAAACTTCTCCAAAAATTGGAGGTAAAACGACTGTCTCGATCAGAAATGATGGATAATGGCACGCCATGTAATGATACAATATTTTCTACATATAGTTGTGCCAACTTGTCCATGCTAAACGTTTCTTGAATAGGAATAAAATGGGCAGATTTTGTTAATCAATCTACAATAACCCAAACAGCATCATTTTGACGTGAAGTTTTTGGTAACTTCATAATGAAATCCATGGTGATCATATCCCATTTCCAGATAGGGATTTCAGGTTGCTGCAATAACCCTAACGGTTTTTGATGCTCAGCCTTGACCTTTGAACATGTTAAACATTTAGCCACATACAAGGCAATTTCATTCTTCATTCTGATCCACCAATAATCATCTTTAAGATTATGATACATCTTATCACTACCAGGATGCATCATATACTTTGACTTGTGAGCTTCTTCCAATACCTTTTGTCGCAAGCTTCCAACCATCGGTACCCAGATTCTCTTGCCTAATCTGAGTATTTCATCATTGCCCTTGACTAATTGATCTATCGTACAGTTTTCTTTTTCAGATTTTATGTTAGTTTCTTCCAGTGCCAATTTCTGGGCTTCTTTAATTTCTGCAACAGATCAATCTTAAGTTCTAGAGTTAGAGCTTGTACACTTTTTGGCTTCTCGTGTTCTTTTCTACTCAAAGCATCAGCCACAACATTGGTTTTTCCTTCATGATAGACGATTTCACAATCATAATCGTTAAGCGTTTCCATCAATCGTCTTTGTCTCATGTTCAATTCCTTCTAATCAAATATGTGCTTCAGGATTTTGTGATCAATATAAACAGTAAACTTTACACCATACAAGTAATGTCGCCATAATTTCAACACGAATATTATAGCTCCTAACTCAAGATCATGGGTGGTGTAATTCTTCTCATGAACTTTTAACTGCCTTGAAGCATAAGCAATAACTTTCTTTCCTTGCATCAAAACGCACCCCATACCTGTATGTGAAGCATCATAGTATACGGTAAAATTATCTTGCCCTTTGGGTAAGGCTAAGATAGGTGCATTTGTTAATTTCTGCTTAAGAGTCTCAAATGCCTCTTCTTGTTTCGGTCTCCATTCGAATTTAACAGACTTTCGAGTAAGTGAAGTTAATGGAACCGCTATCCTTGAAAAGTTCTGAATAAACCTTCTATAGTAGCCAGCCAACCCCAGGAAACTTCTAATTTGCGTCGGGGTTTTGGGTCTTTCCTATTTTGTAATGGCTTCGATCTTTTCCAGATCAACTTGAATTCCTTTCTCGTTCACAATGTGTCCAAGGAATTGTACTTCAGATAACCAGAATTCGCATTTCGAGAATTGGCATAAAGTTTCTCCTTTCTCAACGTTTCAAGTATAGTTCTTAGATGGACTTGATGATCTTCTTTCGTCTTAGAATAGATAAGAATGCCATCAATGAAGACGATAACAAACTTATCCAAGTAGGGCTTGCAGATTCGGTTCATCATATCCATAAAAGTTGCTGGAGCATTAGTGAGTCCAAAAGGCATAACAATGAACTCATAATGTCCGTATCGAGTTCTGAATGTTGTCTTTGATATGTCTTCTTCTTGAACCTTCAGCTGATGATACCCGGATCCAAGATCAATCTTGGAAAAACAACTCGCCCCTTGAAGCTGATCGAACAGATCGTCAATCCTCGGAAATGGATATCGATTCTTGATTGTTACTTTATTCAGCTCTCGGTAATCAATGCACATTCTCATCGGCCCATCTTTCTTTTTAACAAATAGAATTGGAGCTCCCCATGGTGAAGAACTCGGTCGAATGAATCCTTTCTCCAATAATTCGTTTAATTGTTTCTTCAACTCTTTCACTTCAGTCGGTGCTAGTCTGTAGGGAGACTTAGCAATTGGAGATGTTCCTGGAATTAAGTCTATTCTGAATTCAACTTCTCGGTCAGGTTGGATTCCAGGCAGTTCATCAGGAAATACGTCCTTGAATTCAGAGACAATTGGAACTTCTTCCATCTTCTTAGGTTCAGGTTATTTAGTTACATACGCCATAAATGCTAGGGAACCTTTACCCAAACAGTGACTTGCCTTGATTTTGGAAATGATTCCAGTTTTACCAGACTCTTTGTCACCAGCTATTCGGATAACTTTCTTATTCGAAGTCAGCAGGTCTATAACCTTTTCATTACATAGTATACGAGCTTGGTTGGCGGCTAGCCAATCCATTTCTAATATTACATCAAATCCTGCTAACTCCATAGGTAACAATTGTACTGGCATATCATGCCCAGCTAAGGAAATATAACTATTTAAAATTTCTGATATTTGGATTAGGTTTCCATTAGCCGTTTCTACTTCATAATGGTTATTTAGTTTAGCTAGAGGTTCATTCAGCAGGTTACAAAACTTATAATCTATAAAACTTTGATTGGCTCCAGAATCAAATAATACTCTAGCATAAACGTTATTAATAGGAAACGTACCAATAATCGCATCTGGAAATTCTCCCGCCTTTTGTGTATTCAACATAAACGCGCGGGCGTTTTCTTTCCTCTCGTCATTCTTGGCACCGCTTCCACCGGCGCCTCCTGCTACCGGTTTCCTTTTCGTGCATTCAGTACTAAAGTGACCTCTCTCTCCACAATCAAAACAGACAATTAACTTCTTCCTACAGTCCTCCTCTTTATGACCCAGTCTTTTACAAAAATTGCATGTCGAAAACGGATCAAACTTGCGAACATCCACCTTTAGTGTAGGCTTTAAACACCTCCCCTCATGCCTTTTTCAACAGTTTTTACACAATGGTCGGTTAAACACAGCCGACCTTTCCCTACCTTTCTTAAATCTCTTTTTACCATCATTCTCCCTCTTCTTCTAAACCACATTCTTCCTTTCTTCATCTCGGTTTCTAATCATACTCTCCATCAAATACCCAGCAAGTTCAATAGCAGACTTAGTTGTTGCGGACATGTATGATCGTACGTGATCACGAATCTCCTTGGGCAAACCATAAATGTATCTGGTTACCTTGTATGGATCCAATCACATGTGTATTTGGTCTGAGTTGCTTTAATATTATCTATTTTGTATTGTAACGATTTTAGAGACATGTAATCTCATGCAAACATTTATCAGACTCTTTGCAATAAACAACCTGTCTATTACAATAGTAAAATCAGTTTAGACAGTAAAATGTTTAGCGTGTTCATCTGTAGTTGCCAATTCAGTGATAATCAGAACCTTTATTTTCAGTATGTTATTAACCTATATTTGTAATAGGTGAGTATCAGCACCTTGATGGTGTTTCTTGATTAATCAGCAGACTTTAAGTCTGATTAAGTTCAGCAGACTTGTAGGTCTGACATAACCTTAGTAGAGTTATAGTCGTTTATGAAAATATACTTTGTATTTACATTGTAAGGCCCCATTCCCGGAAGCCCTACTTTGGCGTTGGATTTACTCATAAACACAGTTTTAAAATCAGAGTTAATAAAAAACTTTTCGCGGAATACATGAGATTAAACATTCTTACATAACATAAGTGCTTGTTTTTAAACAAAATACATTAAGTCTTAAAAGGTAACGTAAACAACACGTGAATCTTCTTTTCTTCGATGCCAGTCTTCACTTTGTTGCCACGTGTCTTCCCTCAAGCAACACGTCGCATCCTATTCACCTGCGTGCATACTAAAAGTCAGCTACGCTGAGTGAGTTCTAGTTAATCAATTAACATACAATACATTCATGTTCTTACTCATACATGTCCGGAGATACGTATTTTGGACTTTACTTACTATTACTTCTTTCATTCTTGCTTTACATACATACATACATACATTCATTCGTGCTCTCATACTTTCTTTCTTAATCCCCTATGGTATAACATAGGCTACACCATCTCTACCATCACAGATATTTTTAGGGTCTGGTCCCTTCTGTCTCAGATATTATTAGGGTCTGATCCCTTCTGTCTCAGATATTATTAGGGTCTGGTCCCTCTGTCTCAACTAACCATACAACCATACCTGTCTCTTCACTCTTTCATACATTTATTTTTATACGTGCATACTATACGTATCTTCTAATCATGTATATAAATATATATATATATACACATACATACATATTCATTCGTATAAACATTCTGTCATAACATTCAATACTTAATCATACACATATCATACGCGTATCATACACTCTCTCCTTAAGGTAAGTGTATTAACAACTATCACATTAGGTATGCACACAGCCCCGAAAACATAACAGATAAGGGGCTAAAAACTCACCTGGAGTCGGTTTCTCTCGCCGTTGATGGTAATGCCCTTCCTTAGTTGTGCATGGCTAACTGTACAATACATTACGCGTGTCAATTATCTGTTACTAGTATCTCTTATATCTATGCTAATGAAACCCTCAGCTAACGGGGGTCATGGAATTTCGCATGGAAGAATTTCTCTTCTCATGGAAGAATTTCTCTTCTCATGGAATTTCTCTTCTCATGGAAAAATTTTTCGCTTCTCATGGAATTTCTCTTCTCATGGGAAAAATCCATTTTTTTACATCTCTTCTTTTTTTGTCATTTTAAAGCTATTTTACTATGTGACTCTTTATTAGGACCTGATTTTACCCTTTTTATGGGTTTTGGGTTGTACCAACTTTGTATACCCGTGTTTTATGAGGTCCAAACATCAACTTTTTGTCCTATAACATATCCGTGAGGTTATAACTCACCAAGTTTGTGTTTTTCTTACATTTCACAGCCCGATCTATCATCCTGTCAGTTTGCATGTCGAAACCGACTAAAAACTTAACCATTTAAACTGAAACCTACCTTTTGCTTCGGGTTCGGTTCGGATCCGAGACGACTCGAGGATCTGGAAGAAATTCTTGTTACTTGAAGACACTTGAACACCAAGATCTTCCTTACTTTAACCCGGATTTGGATTCGGGTCTTGAGAGAGAAAGTGTGTGTTCTTGAGTGGGTGTGTGTGATGAAAGGAAAGAAAAGTGATGAAAGGAAGGATGGGTTGGATCATATATATAGGGGCTATGGGCCCCACAACCCACTCAAAATTCCAATTCTTATCCAAACACTTTAACACCCGACTAACTTAACGACACACGGTTAATAATAAAACTTTATGTTATTTATTATTTAACAAAAGTTGGATGTTACATACATATGACGTTTGGGAAAGCACGTTTTGGCCTAATAGAGTCTATCACGTTGGCAAACTTCTCCATGTAAGTAAACTGGTCCCGCGGTTGATTGAGATTTGTACGAATTACTTACCTTAGGCAAGAAGAGTCTAATAACGATATACCCCTTCCAGTTACTACATGTCCGTCAAAATAATAGTTTTGATAACATTACTTGTTGTGGAAGTAACATTATTAGTTTAATAAATTATTATTATTATTATTATTATTATTATTATTATATAGACCAAGATAATATCACGTGAATAAAATGAGTACCAGCTTTTTGTTACTCTGACTGTATTAATGATAAAGAGTACACTTTAATTTTGAACATCACATGAATAAAGTGGTTTTTTTGTTACAGGCCCACTGCTGGTCTTTTGTTGAAGAAGGGAATACAGATCAGGGATGGGCAAATTCGGTACTGGTATAGGTTGGTACCGGTACTGAAACCGGTACCGATTTGGTATCGACGGTACCAAATCGGTACCAAAGTTTTAAGTTTCGGTATCGGAACCGGTACCGGTATTTCCCGATTTTTTTACCTTTGGTACCGGTATCGTCCCGGTACCGATACCGAACCGAAGATTTCGGTACCGGTACCAAAAATTGGTAATTTTCGGGACCGGTCGGTACCGGTACGGTCCCGATCTCATCCCTAATGCAGATCACTTTGTTCTTCCTATTTTCTAATATGTTTTTTAAATCTTTTAATTGTTTATAAATTATTAGGTTAGAACCCGTGAGATACGCGGGTTTGTAAAAAACTATAATATAACAAAACAAAAAAAAATTAATAATATAGATAATAAGATATATAAATAAGTTTATAGGAGAGAAACAATTATACAACTTAACTAAAGACATAAACGTAAAAAAGTCGTACCATCTTTTTAAAATGTCTCCTCATCTCAAAAAAAATGCGACAACATGTAACAGTAAAGACACAAACAATGATTCTTTAAATATTTCCTTAACTTTTGTTTATGAATACCGCAATAAATTTTTAGTTTTAATTACCATTTAAAGAGAAAATTAGAGAGAAAATGTTTGCATCTTAAAATTTTCTTTTATGATCTCTTATAATTTTCATTTTCTTTTCTTTGGCTTCCTCTAATTATTTCACCAACCTATTAAAAACCAAATATTGTGTTGCATACATAATATTGCAATAATGCTTATAATTTTTCGAAATGATTCGTTAGAAACAAATACAGTTGCGAAACATTCTAATATATAAACGAAAATCGTAACATCTTACTATTCTAATAAACAAAAATAATGATGTTTAGTTGTCCCAACCACGTTCAATCATAGCCTAAATTTTTTTTCTAATTCACTAATCTCTTATCTCATTCATCCTAGTTATCCATAGGGCATGGGTTAAAACCATTTTGACAAAAGAGTTGTAACTTAGAATTGAGATTCCAGACTTCTTATTGTTTTTACTATATATTTCAATTCTTTTTGTCTTTAATTTTTTGTCTTATTTCAAATAGCAGATCTTACTAATTTTTATCATTTGACAAATCCAGTGTAATGCACGGATTCAAAAGCTAGTTATAAATATTTATAAAAGTGATATGTATTTAAAAGTTTTCAAAAGGGGCATAGAGCAAAATTCGATGAGCATCTTTTGAAAAATGATAATTGTTTAATTATATGTAGTATATATAACGATTTAAGTTGCCAAAATTTTAAAAAGAATAAAAATCCAACCAAATTCCAAAATTAAGTAACATTAGTTAGGTATAAGAATTCTTAAATATTCGTTAGTCTTATTAATATAGGTAATAGACTTTTTAATTAAATTCTAATTAAAATAATAATGCCATGTGGACGAAGGAGATAATGATTGAACACCCAAAATTAAACGGGGCATTTTCACGGTGTTACACCCAAACTTACTGTGTGTTTGATTGGACCACTTTGATTCTAGATCGAGAACTATAATGATTGAACACCATATGAGATTGAACCTGATCCATGTCTCGTTGTTCAATTGGTGTCTTATACAGAAAGGATAGATGACAACGATTACCATAAGTTCATTATCTTGCAATAGTGTATTCCAAGATGGTTTTGGTTAATCAATTTAAAATGCCATAACCTGTTGGGGGCAGCTATATGTAGCTAGAGCACTGCGGGCTGTCAGTATTGAGTAACTTAACCGGAAACCGTCCAAGTGGGAGACTGTTAGAATTATGGACCGGTTCGGGTACGTTAGTGCGGCCAACCGGGTTATGAGCCGTGAGAGTTACACCGTAAGGTAACGAACAAATCACCCACCTAAGTTAGTTAACCGGTATGGATACTTTAATGAGACAAAATAACATAGAGTGGGCTTTGGAGTTAGAGATGGACTTAATAGCCCGTTGGGATTCTAACTAATAAGATTAGTAACTTATTTAGAGGTTATATAATATATGATATTCTATAACCCTAACTATTGGAACACAAGTCCTTAACTCTATCTCTTTCTCCAACCAAGCCACTGGCCGCAACTGCCTGTCACTAGCCGCCGACCGCCGCTGCCGCCACCTGCCTCCGTGCCGCCTGCTGCCGCGTCGCCTGTCCCCACGCCGCCTGCTGCCGCAGCGGTCGCCACCGTGCACCGCCACGGTTGGTTGTTTGTCTCATTGTGTCACCTAGCTCAGTTCGTTAGCCTTCGGTGTCTCAACCGGTTATTTATTAACCAAGGTAAACTTAAATATGTTGTTAGTTTACAATTTATATTTATGCATTTAACTTATACTCGTATTGTTTGTAACCGGATCATATACAGTTCCTTAAAGTGATGATTATTGGTTTTAATATTCCACTGCGTAACCTTTTATTAATGTGATTAATAAATATGAAACTTTTAACTAAAACCGGGTTAATTGTTAGGCCGTTGACTGATCAACACTGAAACCCAACATCATCTAACGTGTTACTTGTACATGTAGCGTACCAATAATTGAAAACAGAATTACCTATTTACCAAAATACGTGTAAATGTTACTTTGCTACTTATAAACTTTTTGTAATTTTTTTAATCATTTTTAAAAGCATCAATAAAAAATAGTTTCTTCTATGCGACCGTTTTACTAAAAGTTTAAAACTATGTGTTTTGCCAATTTCAAACTTGATCTAAAAGAATTTTTGGCAACGGCGGCATTACTTATGGAGGGTTGGCTCAAATATATTGGATACCTAAAGTAAAGTAAAAGTTTGAGGGCCTTTTTTTAAAAAAAATTATTAAATGTTTATATTGAAATATAGTGTTATAAAGTATAAACATGACTAACAAATAACTTCCTGTATCACACATGATCAATTCATTTAAATTCAAATTTTTTCCCTGTTCTTGATCCCATTACCGCCAATATCAAGAACACACATATAAAACCTTGTTAAATGTTTATATTGAACGTATGCAACTAAATTTAAACATCACTTGTAGCACTTTAAGCATTTACAAGTGATAAATTAGGCCTGGCATTAGCATCACCAAATATAGCCATAACCCCACTTCCATGCCACTATGCCAGAAACTCAAAAAGACTACTTGTGGATTAACGGGGTAAGACCCCACAAGCCCTAGACACTACACAAAATATCTAATTTCTAAATGTGGCCCGAAGGAAGGAAGACGAGATTAAGCACGGCTCAAAGGGGTAAATAGTACGTCCATGAAATGAAAGATCCGGGGGGGTGGGATAAGTCCCAAACATGGCACTTAAGGAAGACTAAGACAAAGTCGCGACAAGTCACAGTAGATTTGAGTCGCGGCACAAGTAGGTTTAATGCTAATTTACTTAAGCATGTTTAATGCTAATTCACTAAAAATATTTTAGTTACATCGTTTTAGCTCTTTAACTCAATAGCCTACAAAATATAAAAATACTTAATATAATATAATATATGTATATTGGTTTTTATTAATCCCAACTATCGTCTTTTGATCACTATCGATCCCAACTAACGAATTGACTGCTGACGGTCCGAACTTTTAATGTATTTGTTCCTAACGGTCCGCGAGTAATAGAATCCTAACGTCGTTAGTTTCATGTCGCCGGAAAAACGTTTTTGGACAGAAAACTCATTTTTTTTTTCAAAAAACTCAACATTTTCGTCCCAAACATCTTGATAACTTTGTATCAAACCTTTAGGAACTTTTTTCTAGTAAAAGCCCTAATTAGTGAGGTCGTCAAAAACCTTAGAACCATCATAGGAATCAGTTGATGGTGCTCTAGTGGTGATAATTGGTTGGTGGTGGTTGCGGTGTTCAGGTTGTGTTTTCCGACAACAAATTTGACTTTTCGGGCCAAAAACGTTTTTCTGACGACCTAAAACTAACAGCGTTAGGATTCTGTTAGTCGAAGACCATTAGGAACAAATACGTTAAAAATTGGGACCGTCAGTAACCAATTCATTAGTTGGACCGACAGTGATCAAAAGACAATAGTTGAATTAATAAAAACTAATATACCTATATTGTATCGTAACATCGATGCACTTATATTATAATTAATATCAAGTATGCATAAATGCACCGATCACTATTGAAGACATCTAATAAATTCAATACCACTTGAAAGCTGAAGTTTCAACAGATCTTTCATGGAAACTTTTCACTTCCTTTTGGTCAATGAAGTGATACATGAATTAAGCTCTTTATTTGTTACAGTATCGCAATGTTTTTTTTCACTCCGCAAGAAAAATGCCTTAAATTTCATTGTATGTATTTTTAGCAGCCAAATTGATGGTAAAAATCTTAAACTACGTCTAACAAGGTGAAAATAAGTTACAATTTTGTGTAACCAACCATACATTCTATACCAAAACCAGTTGTATATTAATAGCTTCAACTAAAACGAACCAAAATGTATAGATAGCAAGTTTAAGCATTGAAAAGATGCATACAAAATTAACTTAATTTTAAAAAAATGCTAATGCGTCTTATGGCCAACTTGGTTCAATCCATGCATGAGGGAAACAAAGATGTTTGGTTTCGAAGAAATTGGCACCGAAACTTTCTTGGATATGTTTGTCATCAAATGTGTGATATCTGCATGTTTCAAAAGAATAGAACACTATCTTCGTGTTATCTTTATGTAGCAGTCTTGGAAAGTAGATCTTGTTCCCCATTTCGGGTGATTTAGCTTCGAGGCATAAACATGATGTATTACAAATGAAAATCATGTGTTTTCCCAAAGCATCTACTTTCTCCCATTCTTGTGTAGACTCGTCTAGTTTGAACACCTCAACCGATCTTCCAAACTTACCTATGATAACTAGTAGAAGATGTTGATCACAATTTGAGAGAAAATATTGCGCCGAAGATCTGCTTGGGACGTCTCCAATATCCTCCCAAGAGTAATCATCATCGGTCAGGTCTCTAAAAACTTCAATTCTTTCATCATTACACAAGGTATAGATATCTTGGCCCCTAAATATTGGAAAGTGAAAATAATATGGATCAGAACCAAATTCAAGAGAATATACACTCCATGCTGATTCTCGAGATACGAAGTAGATGCAAACATGCCATGCCCCAGCTCTTGTAAATCCAACCACCATACAATTAGGGGAAGTAGGTGGTGCTGAGAAACAAAAGCTTTCCATATATTTAACCTCAGGAAGCTCACGGATATCGACTGTGAACGGGTTAAAGAACACAAGTCGGGATCCTTTTTCAAATTTATACATCAACAACCAACCATACCTAGAACAATGTATCTCGTAACCCCCCTTCAATTCTTGAGGTGTTTTCATAAAATACATGTCACCAAACATCGGATCTATAAAAGTGATAGTGTCTTGATAGTTGTCTAACACCATCAACCACAGTGAAATTAGCGAACAACTCTTTAGCTTTGTTTTAGTGCTCCATTGAATCAAAGGTGCAGCTAAAGAACAACGTTTGCATGTAGCACGAAACTTCATGTATTCAACACCAACACATAACTCCATAATCGATTCTAAAATATGCAACGGCATATTAAGCAGGTGTGACTCACTTGTTGTGCTATGAAATTCACCATTAACCGGTCTTACGACTATCTCAGTATCCCTGTCCTCCTTTTTTTTTTCTTCAGCACGATCAACTTCTAGCCTACATAAAATATGATAACTAGAAAAAAAAAACCTTCCATTTAAGGGAAAAAATGTACTAAAAGCTATTATTTGCAATACCTCCATTCAAGCATAGCCCATGCAGACACTTGGCTTTCTTGTACTAGACAGGGCAAAGAAGATATGGTAGCGGCCCTGTCTTTAACATGGAATGAGTATATAACTTTGCCACACTCACCAAGAACATGTATATAACCCGCTAACTCCGACTCGACTACATAATTGTAGTAGCATGCTAGGCGACCATCAGAAAGTTGTAGAAAAAATACAGCATCTTCCAGGTCTACCATCTCCTTCCACAATTTGCTAGTCATATCCATTTTAAACAAAAACACTTCGGCAATCTTGCTCATCATTTTATCTTTGTAACAGACTTCAATGAAGAACAGTTCTGTACAAGATCCTTTTTAAAAATGGATATAATCTATGGATACTATTTACAGAAGGACAACGAGTAAGTGGCCTGTTATAAGGGATGTGTACAAAAGGCACTAGACTTATCACAACTTCTTTATGTTTAACCAAAATGTCAACCTCGAAGACAAACTTATAACGACTCCAAACAAGGGCATATAATTTACCATTGCAACAGGCAGGGTGTTGTAGGAGACAATGATATTCACCGCTTATGCTTCGGAGTTGTTTAGCATATGACATTTCAGCCCATTTTAACATATCTCGTTTATGGTCTAGCCGACAAAAAAACAATGTTAGGATTTTTAACCGAAAACAACAAGAGAACCGAACCTCGATCTCCAGGAGGAGATGACAAACAACATTCATAATAATCTTTTTCTTTAGTTATCAAATGTGGGAGACAAATGAACTTAGAGGTGAGTGGGTTCCAAAGAGACCAAAAGATGTTGTCTGGATGGCTAGAGAGAATCAGCCAGCCATGAAAACATGCATGGATTCGTCTACAATGCAACTCATTGACTCGACAATGATAACGAGGTTGCGGGCAGTCTATGGTGTAAAAAATCTGGCGATTGGATTCCAGGTTCTGAGCAATAAACCACAACTTCTGATCACAAGAAGTCTGCTTCGTCTCCATCTATGAGTGTTCTTATCAAAGCATGCCTCACAAAATAATAATATCAATGATAAGGGGCGGTTGTTGAAGCTGCTGGCCTGCGGCCTCAAAAAGAAAACCACAAAAATTGAAAAAGAAAAAATCATTAACGAAGCTGCAGCTTACCTCCTGTGCGATGTTGTTGATACGTTGGAGAATCGATTGAGAAGGAGGCGGCTGGAAGTAACAAAATATTTTAGGATACCGTTGAATTTCAATAATAATAATAATAATAATAATAATAAACTTGCTTGACCCTGTGACTGATCTTTGAATTACCAATTCCTAAAATTGCCTAAGGAATACTTTTTTTTATGGAAATCGGTACATACAAAACAAAACGCATAAGATATAGTTTTGTCGGATAATTACCTGGATAACGAATCGAAACACGAACGTAGTTATAATTAAATCCGTAGGGAATACTTATGGAATTACGGTATGGGAGGCGGTTATAATGTTCAAACCATGGGCATCAAGAAAGGCCTATGGGTTCAAACCCATTGACTAAATGGTCCAAATAACTTTCTTGTTGAAGAAGTGAATGCAGATCACTTTGTTCTTCCTATTTTCTAATATGTATTTTATATCTTTTAATTGTTTATAAATTATTAGGTTAGAATGTAACACCCCGGCTTTAAGCGGAATACGCCCGGGTGTAACGTACAGATCATTCAAAGCTCGTAACGCTATTAAAGCGACAATAATTATATTTAATGCATTTCATATCATCAAAGTACACATATTATTCATAAATAAAAACAAAAGATAACACTTCATCGAAAAGTAAACAAGTTCTTTGTTTCAAATATCCTAAGGCAAACTAATGATCTTCGTCCTTAGCACACCATCGGTTCAACCTGTAACATGTTGAAAATAATATATTTTGTCAACAATTAAGTTGGTGAGTTTTCATAAGTTTTTGTGTATACATATATATAGGAAACTCGCGATTCAACAATCGTAATGCAATAATTATTCAAGCGTAAAGTAAATGAAAGCAAGTAATGTCGTCCTCCCGTTCATTTAGCCGAAGCCGTTGAAGTCGGGGAAATGAGAACCACCTTACGTAAACAACCGAGGTCGTAACGTTAGACGGCGCGGGTACGTCCCGTCGGATCCTCCCACTATGTGTATGCGTTTGCGTAACTTCCACCATAAAAACAATAAAACAAATTGCAAGCAAGTTCACGTATAATCATAAACAATATGCACGAATAATATTAGCATGTACGATGTAAGTGAATTGGTTTGTAAACTATCACATAACTAACGAAAGAAAAACTTGTAACTTGCTACCCCCAAAATATTATAAAACGTTAAAATGGGGTTATAAAGAACTCAATTGGAATGAGGAATACGGTAATGAGAAGCCGATAAAGATTAGAGTAAGCTAATTGGTCTCGCGAAAATTCCCGACGATTTGTTCTAATTGTTAAAGTGTAAATAAAATAAATACTTGAACGAAATAAACGAACAAGACACAAGGAGATGGGTTTACGGTTTTGGGGTCATTAATGAATTAGTTATATGCCATAAAATTATTGGTAAAGGTGCAGTTCAATTTTTATTAATTTTAATCATTAGAAAAATAGTTGAAAAGTTATATTTATTTATTAAGGAAAACATTATAAATATGAATACCGACTTTTCTATGAAATGATTTAGGTGATAGTTTTAACGAGATTTCATTTAGAAAGATAAGTAGCTCCTTTATTACAATTATTATTATTGTTATTTGTATCGTTGTTATTATTATTATTATTATCTTTGTAATTGTTTAGGTAAAAGAAATATATATAGATGTAAAAGATTATATATATTTAAATATATGAATTTGAAATTTTATTTTAGAATTTTATTGAGGTTCAATTTGCTTAAACGAGTGTAAACAATATAGGGTTTTTATATAATTTAGTTAATAATATTAAAACAATAAAACTAAAAAAAATAAACAAAACCGGACCAGGGGGAATCGAACCCGCGCCCCTGGCTGGTTCAGGTGTTTTGCATGATCTGCACTGGCCATCTGGGCCAGTGTCTAACTCGTTAATACTTACATAAACGATTACATATAACCAGATATGCAAACAAGGCTCCAAATCATATAAACCCTAATCGAAATAAATTCCCAATTGAAGGTCTTGTACCCTCTGTCGATTAAATTGACAGAGGGGGGTTTTAACCATCATCAAAATCCGACCCTAACCCATATACTAATTACCTGAAACGATTACGAATTGATAAAGAATAAGAGCTACGGTTGGCGGCCAGAATATGAGCACAAAAACGATCCTGGAATGTTTATAACTTGCAATTGCTTTAGGGGTTAAGGTCGCAGTATGCTAAGGTGTGTGTGGGACAAGTTAATTGCGTTTTGGTTGAGTATTTATAGGCTAACGAGTTCGATTTTAGTCCGCGGCTCGAGTTAATGAATTTGATTATAATTGATTCGTCTTGGCTGTCCATTACTCGTTATTTCCATATGAACGACTGGCGTGGAGGTTAAGCATTCATAAACTCCGGATTTCGCGGGTCAATTGAATCAAAAATAAGGAAAGGGGGTGGGGGTCGCCGGGCTGTGACGGGGGAAAGGGAAGAGAAAAGAAAAAAAATAATATTTTTCAAAAATATTTGTAATTTAGTCCTTGAAGTTTGGGTTGGGTCCAGAAACTGATTAAACTAAAGTTTAGGGTCAAAAGTGCATATAATTGATACTTTAACGATATATGAAAGCGTTAGCGCGTAAAACGTAATAAAGACAAAATCGTGACATAATTAATACCTTGACATAATAAACAATATTTCGGTTACAAGACGGAAAAAATAAAACAAATACAATTATAAAAATAAATTAAAAAAAGAGAGACGAATGTCACATAGAACCCGTGAGATACGCGGGTTTGTAAAAAACTATAATATAACAACAAAAAAAATTAATAATATAGATAATAAGATATATATATATATATATATATATATATATATATATATATATATATATATATATATATATATATATATATATATATATGGGTTTATAGGAGAGAAACAATTATACAACTTAACTAAAGATATAAACATAAAAAATGTCTCCTCATCTCAAAAAAATGCGACAACATGTAACAGTAAAGACACAAACAATAATTCTTTAAATATTTCCTTAACTTTTGTTTATGAATATCGCAATAAATTTTTAGTTTTAATACCATTTAAAGAGAAAATTAGAGAGAAAATGTTTTCATCTTAAAATTTTCTTTTATGATCTCTTATAATTTTCATTTTCTTTTCTTTGGCTTCCTCTAATTATTTCACCAACCTATTAAAAACCAAATATTGTGTTGCATACATAATATTGCAATAATGCTTATAATTTTTCGAAATGATTTGTTAGAAACAAATGCAGTTGCGAAACATTCTAATATATAAACGAAAATTGTAACATCTTACTATTCTAATAAACAAAAATAATGATGTTTAGTTGTCCTAACCACATTCAATCATAGCCTAAATTTTTTTTCTAATTCTCTAATCTCTTATCTCATTCATCCTAGTTATCCATAGGGCATGGGTTAAAACCATTTTGACAAAAGAGTTGTAACTTAGAATTGATATTCCAGACTTCTTATTGTTTTTACTATATATTTCAATTCTTTTTGTCTTTAATTTTTTGTCTTATTTCAAATATCGGATCTTACTAATTTTTATCATTTGACAAATCCAGTGTAATGCATGGATTCAAAAGCTAGTTATAAATATTTATAAAAATGATAGGTATTTAAAAGTTTTCAAATAGGGCATAGAGCAAAATTTGATGAGCATCTTGTTAAAAATGATAGTTGTTTAATTATATGTAGTATATATAACGATTTAAGTTGCCAAAGTTTTAAAAAGAATAAAAATCCAACCAAATTCCAAAATTAAGTAACATTAGTTAGGTATAAGAATTCTTAAATATTCGTTAGTCTTATTAATATGGGTAATAGACTTTTTAATTAAATTCTAATTAAAATAGTAATGCCATATGGACGAAGGAGATAATTGTGAATGCCATGTGGCATTTTGGAGCTATTTTGTGAAATATCCACTCTTTTATTATATAGGAAGATAGGATGATTGGAAGATATGTAGTATATATAACGATTTAAGTTGCAAAAGTTTTTAAAAAGAATAAAAATCCAACCAAATTCCAAAATTAAGTAACATTAATTAGGTATAAGAATTCATAAATATTTGTTAGTCTCATTAAAATAGGAAATAGACTTTTTAATTAAATTCTAATTAAAATAGTGATTCCACGTGGACGAAGGAGATAATTGTGAATGCCATATGGTATTTTGGAGCTATGTGGTGAAAGATCCATTGTTTTATTATATAGGAAGACTAGGTTATAAACCCGTATACTACACAGAGATGGGTACAAAAAATCCAACTTAACATTAATAATTATGTTTAACATGCATTGGCAAAAGCACATCATCTAACAATATGATTTTATAATATGCAATTAAAAGTTAGGATATATAAACAAAAACCGTTTTTAACGCGAACAAAACAATATCGTGGTCCAGTTCATCACACGCTATTTCTAACCCAAATGCACCTATAATCACCATTCACCACTACTACTCTCTTGGGTCCATTTTGAATTTAGATTAACCGAACAGCACGATTTAAAATTTACAGACAAATTCAAAGTTTTTAAATTATCCATATTAGACTTGTTGCATCTATTAACATGACTAATAATTAACATCTTTTACAAGTGTAAATAACAATCCAAATAAACATCATACAATAAAAGGCACAAAACAGAGTTTTCATGTGAAAAACATTCACTGATAATTCTCAAAACATAAACCCCAACGCAAAAAAATTATAAAACCGTACTGCAATCCACGCGTCCTTCGCCACACGCATAATCCAAACACGAATGCAGCTTATCATATCCACATCCTTCGCTACACACCAAGACTTAACCTGAGTTGAGCCCATAGCTATACCGTTGCTGCGACTCACCAGTAAACTCTCCCCCTAAAATATGTGAAGAAAATTCTAAAAATATAATAATAAAGTACAAAATTTTAAAACTGAAATATAAAAAGAAAAAAAAAAGTAAAAACGTAGGAGTCAATCTAAACTGAAATATAGATCTGCTTAGTATGTTTAAGTTGGTCTCCATAAGGAAACTTAGGACATGTCAGTTTAATAAAAATATCATATGCCAAAATTATTTAGTTAATCTATATTATTTGTGGAAATTTGGACAATCAAGACACAACGACATACCTGCGATAATACAAGCAATTTTCATACAATCCCGTCCAAATATGGTGTTAGAAGTTCTGCTGTACAGTGGCATGTAGGCCTGACAATACATGCAGCAAGTCATTCTCATGTGCAATTAGAACATTAAAATTTTTTTAACCTTGAGCAAATAAAAAAACCCAACATACTTATCGCTATTATCACTTTCAATAAGCAATGAGATAGTATTAGTAGCACTTCTTTGTGCATAAAAGCCGTGAAATTGTTGTCAGCCGATTTTTACTAAATCCAATCCCGTTAACGGGTCTATCAGATGTAGTCAAAACTCTGGTTTGAGGCGTGCTACAAATGTTGCATAAATCTGTACAATAGTAAATTAATAACAGTTCTATTCTTAAATAAATACTGTAAAATGGTAACTAAGTAACTAACCCAATTACACATTAGCATACTTTGCCTGTAAACCTTTGTTCAAGACTTCAACCCTTCCATTTCTCCAAACAACCTGCATTTAATAGAAATACAAATATATATATATATATATATATATATAATAGAAGAAATTATCAGACAAGAAAACAGTATTTTAAAAGTTTATTTCTAATTGGCAAACTAACATGTGATTCAATGTCGATCACTAACATAATTTTATCTTTCAGAGTAGAATATACATTATTTATATTATAGACATAATTCCTAAGCATCTAAATTAAATTATTATTCATTTGTAGTGATGAATAATCCTATTGCATGCTCATGTTTTCATGTAACCGGAAGGAATATTGATGAAGTGTGACATGATTCTAGTCTCTAGACCAAATCCAAATCTAATCAAATATTATTTTCACCATCCAGCAAAGTATAAACAAAGCATAATTGGAAGTGTAAAGAGTATGAAATGCTAGAACAAATGCATTTATCTACAATGATGTTTAAAATTTGGCATGCATACCGTGTACACATCAAATGAGTATTCAAAACCCAATTAAGAAAATGTAGCTTCCTCCTCTTCTTCTTCTTCTTCTTCTTCTTCTTCTTCTTCTTCTTCTTCTTCTTCTTCTTCTTCTTCTACCCAATTAAGAAAATGTAGCTTCTTCATCTTCATGGATAAATGAAATGTGGTGTAAGGTTTGAAATTTGGAATCAAGTAAAAAGGTTAGAATTATTAGTATCCTGGAATGAAGGAAATTCAGCTCCAAGGAAATTCTACTATTATTTAATATTGTGAATGGAGAGTGAAAATAAAAGGAGAGACTGATGTGTGAATGACGACGGCCCTGTTTTATTATAACAGTAAATTTAGATACATATGAGAGTCAATGATTTAAAGGATGCTAACTTATGCACCTTCAAACAACATACAAGTTCTACTATTATTTAATTAAGATATATTCTAGCAAGAAGCTGACGCTTTCGAACCAATCAAATTTAACGTTGACAAAATTAAAATTACACCAGTTTGATATAAAGATAGAAGTTCTGCCCTATTATTTACCGATAAAATTCTATTCACTTATATTTCCTTAGTTATCTTTGACGTAGATGCATGTCGTCTTGTTATTGAAGATCTTGTCGTTTCTTGCAAGTCACATGCACCATCTGGTAAAAAAAACTACTCCTTTAATAACTTCTTTTAAGACATTGATACTGCCAGTTGGCTTTGAAGGTCAAAAATTTTACTTAGAGAACTGTCATTAATGAATGGAACTTTACATATGCACCATAAGCTAATTTGTAGCAAGATGCGGAGATATGCCTCACAAAATTACAAGATGTAACATCTATAGATTTTTCTTGCAAAAATGCTAGTATTTTGTGCTCGTATTTAATAAAGTTCTCGTATTAATTTCATCGTCTACATTTATTAGTGTTGAATTATGTGTCATTTATTGAATAACATTATCTTTATATGGGTAATTACATGATCCTATATTCATTTCATCATAATCATGCTTAATCACTAACATAACACGTTAAACCGGAATGCCTAGATTAATATTTTATAACATGTAACAAAATATTTTGTTATTATTATTTTTATCCTAAGTATTTAAATTAATCATGTGATTTAAAAAGAGAACATTCTAGAACTTTATATCTTAATCTTGTTTCTCAAATTTTACATTATCTAATTTATTTAATTTAAAAAAAAAAAGAAAAGAAAATCATAAGTGTCGTGCACTTTCTGCACACACACATACTTTTTTTGAATTATTATCATTATCATTTTATTTATTATTATCATAAAGTTATCTTTTAAGTTTTAAACAAGTTTTATCTCTATCGCAATTATATTCAAACCTTTCACCCTCCACTATAAATAGAGCCTCTCATTCTCATTATTTTTTACACCAATTCTCATTATCTCTTTTCTCTCTAAGCATAATCAAGTAAGTTTTACATATTTTCTTTATTTTGATCTTGTTCTTATGAATTTCTTTTAGTTTGTTCTTATGTTCTTGAGTTTTCTTTTGAATCTTCATACTTGTTCATATACTCTCACCATGGTCATCATAAATTATTAATAAAACCTTACTTTTTGCTCTAAAAATTATGATGATCATGTTATTTCAAGGGATTACAATTATTTTCTCAAAATCTTGGATCAAAGTATAATGTTTCCATGAACAACTGTGAATATTCTTATGATCTTCAAAAACTTATAAAGTTATCATAACTAAAAATTATATTTACATAACTGGTCCTTATACTTTCATAAATGTCAATAAACACCCAAACTATATGATATTACACTTTTAACCTCGTCTTTATTATTTATCAAAACCATTCTAAAACATTTTGAGTTAGTACACAAATAGAGTATAAACCGGGTATTTATGTATCTGACAAGCAAACGATTCTGTCGAAGGCAAGAGTGGCGTAAATAATCCCATTGGACCCGTGACTCTTACCTGGGAATCAACTTGCTGGAGGTCATGCTCTTGGTTTAGAACATTCTAGTATGCGACACTCAACTAATTTAAAATTCATAACTTAATCTAGGGCATCCCGTAACCGGTTCAACAAACTCTTGCTCGTGTTCATGCTCACCCGTCAAGCAAGGTGAGTTCATAGCCCCTTTTACATGCTTTTAAACACTTTATACTTCGGGGTGGAAACATGCAACTTATTTATTCTATGTTTCATACATGCTATTTGATTCAAGCTTTTATTTCATTATATTCGTTATGTGTAAGCATTACAAGTGTATACTTAATCGCATGTACAACCATTAACTTGTTAAGCCCGTGGTAGTATGATGATAGATCTATTGGCCCGACCCGTCCATGCAGGCCTCGGGTAGAGGCTTGTGTGTTCAGAATCCAACGATCGTTAAACATTAAACATAATAGTTTAATCGTGGATTAGACGACTCGCTAAACGTGTCAGAGGTTTGGTTGTAATCACAAAAGTATACAAAGTAACTTAACACATATGGAATGTTTTCAACATAAAATTTATTTTTTTAAAACCTATGTTCTCATCAACTATTTTTAGTTGACACTCTCGCATGTTTTTCAGGTGATGGAAATTAAGTTATGAAGATTTTTGAAGTTTCAAATAGGGGATGAGTCAGACTTAGAAGTTTAATGAATAAATTGCTATGTCATGTTTTCGATTTGGTTTGAACTATTTGTTACTTTATTTTAATATGAGTTTTTACATTTAATACCACGTGCATGATTTCAATCTACGCATGCCCCGGCGTTTCCACCTTCGGCCGGGGGGTGTGACACAAGACATCAACATATGTTATACAGACTCTAGCTACGGGTGTAAAGGATCCGAGCCGCTCGAGATCGGATTGATAAAAAGCTCGAAACTAGCTGAGCTTTTTCGAGCTCTAGTCGAGCCTAAGCCTCAAATAAATCCCGTTTAGTTATTGAGCCCAAGCTCGAGCCTTCTATAATTTTAAGTTTTACCTATTTTGGACATCTATGTGTTAATTTTACACTGCGTAGTCGAGCTTGACCCGAGCTTTGGCTTGTTTAAGGTACTATACGAGCTTGAGCCGAGCTTAGGCTCATTTAAGGTTTTTCTCAAACTATTTAATGATATTTAAAAAAAAAAGAGGTATATTGATTAACTAATAAATGATAAAAGAACCGAGCCCGAGCTTTAAAAAACAACTCACAAGCTCGAGCTTTTAGAAAAAGAACTCGAAATAAGCCGAGCTCAAGCTCTTGTAAATTAAAACAAGCTGAGCTCGAGCCTAGTCGAGCTCAGGCTTGGCTCAGATGTTTACACCCCTACTCTTGCACATCCTACGTATTGCACAAATGCTCTATAGACTTGGAGATAATAAGTCTTACGTTGCATGGATCTTACTCGTGATGAACATTCAATCAAAAAAATAAATTTTTGTTAGTATTCATTTTGTTCAATCATAATTCTGATTAATTTAATTGTAATTTGTAAACTTCTTATTCTATTAAAACAACTAGATTTAGAACCCGTGTCACATACGGGATAATTTAAATTATAAAATTATAAGTAAAACAAATAATTACATAGCGTATGTGAAAAAAATGTATTACATCTATACTTGTATATATACAATGTGTACATAAATTGATTTTATTTATATCACAAATTATTTTTTTAAATGAAGTTAATAAATGCTCGTGCAAAAACGTACCCGAGAATATTTCTTTCTATTCAAAAATTCATTCTCAGTGCCATATATGTATAATTAAAAGACATTTGGTTATGAACCAATTTCGGAAATAAAGCTTCTCATACGATAGTAGTTCTAACCACTCGGTCTAAATACAAAAGGAGCGTTACATTTATTGATATATTTATCAATTTACCACTCATTAAAGGAAAGTAGAACATTAAATTGTAACAATGGATATTCTTTAAGAGCTATGTTTTTCTGAGCTACATCATGAAAATTTTTTTGATAAGTTTCAGAGGGCTTCTCGATTTTGTTATAATGACAACATAAAAAAAATAACATGTTAACTCATCCATTTTGTGAATATTTTGTTTCATTTAAGCATAGTATTCCATGACATGCTTCCCATACAACGTTCTGATCACCATTGAAGGAAAAATTAATGTTGACATAAATAATTTCAAAATTGATAAAAGTTAGAAGCATTAACAGGCATGGGGGTGGTATGTCGAAAGTTTTCGCAATCTTTTCTTACATTTTAATAGTTTAGGGAAAAATAGTCAGTTTGCCAAATCCCGAACCTTTTTATTATTTTAAAAAATTCCTTTAAAAATAAATTTGAAACTCGAGTCATGTTTAAAATTTTAACTTTCATACTTTTGACATTTAAAATCAACATTTTGAACCCATTACAAATTTGACGATAAATCTATTTTGCATTCTCAAACTTTTAAAAATACTCAAAATTTTCATTTTTGACCCATAACAAATTTTGACCTAAATGTAGTTAACTTGTACCAAATAATCTATTTACCAACTTTTGACACATGATATCAAATTTAAGTTCCATAAAAAACCCAAAACAATTTTCATTTAAGAAACATGATTTGTTGTTGATTTTTGAAATTCTTTAAGTATTTTGAAATATGTTATAAAATAATATGTTAATATTTATATTTATAAAAATATATAGATATTATATAAATATAGTGTAAAAAGAAAGTGAATAATTATTGATTTATTACATATATTAGTGTTTATTAGTTTTGGAGGAAAAAAATTGTGAGAATTAATCAAAACATGACAAATGTCCACATTTATTTTACTTTATTAGAATAGGTAGATCGCTTATATTACCACTTAACTTATATAAAGGGTTATTCAGTTATATCAGGTTGCAGTTGGTATGACTTTTACATAAATTTGAAATGAACTCAAATATAAATTTTGTACTAATAATCGAATTTCTTTTCTTAAACCTAGTGTTTCGCCTAAGATGGTTAAACCAAGTTCTAGCTCCGTTTGCAAGACTACATTATAAAACCATGTTACTGCTGGAGTAAAAATCGAAAGTAACATTACAGGCACCTGTTTCTCAACGTATGATATAAACACGTTGGTTCGTGTATGATCTGGTTCGGCCCAATCTGATTTTAGCTCATGACTTAGGTTTAAATCAACAGCCTTGAAGGATTAATACATTTCTAAACCAACACCAGAACAATACAATAAACCGGTTACCAACAGTCCTGTTCTTGCTTTCTATGTTTTTAAACGTCTAAGATTTTGTTCAATGGTCCCATTAAGGTGGCTGGCATTCAGTTGTTAGAACACACAATTCAAATGTAAAAAGTTAGCAAACATAAAATTGTCGTGATTAGCCCCGTCCACAAGATTTTCCAAAAAGGTTAAAGTTCATGAGTAAACTTTACAGGAACTGAAACAAAAGTTGAGCTTTACCAGATTACGGCCATGTAACTTGCTAACTTTCTTGTACGGTTTGGTCACCTTTCGGGTCACTTTTAGATGCCAACCCGCGGATTTTCACGTCATAGTATACTTCCTCAACTCTTCTTAAATCATACTTCATTCCTGCAATACATATAACCCAAATATGAGGACTAATCTCGAGATGGCGATTTCGGCCAATTTACTTGTGACCGAATCAATTTGGGTTGTCTTAGCAAATAGGCCAACTACAATAGATAGCTAAAAGAAAACAGATAAAAATGTATAGATTCTATTGTAATAATAATGCGTTTGTATTTTAATTAATGGATGATAAATAATATCATGATGAGCAAAAAATATATACCATCAAACTTTTTGCGCAAGAAATCATTCCTAAGATTAAGCAAGCGGAATGATGCATGGAGGTCAGTTAAAAACTTTAAGACCTTTCTGGGACATTCATAATCTCCAGCTGTCACTTGATTCACCACATACCTGGGCTGCAAAACATTACTATTACCTGATTATAATTATATTTTTTTTCAGAAATCAATATATAAAAAATTAATACGACGACTTTTAGGTTTCAAGCCTAAAGAAACTAGCATTATTACCCAACATGAAAGACATGTTTTTATCGAAATCTGAAAACATTTAATATTTAAATTACAAAAAATACAGCTCTAATTATGTTCATTATAGAACAGCATACTTAAACTAGCTCAATGAAAGGAAAGTAGTAAATAGATTTATAGAACTTTAAGTAAAAGAAATCCAAGAAGCATCAATAAAAATGACTAGACTTCCTCTGTATTAATCAATGATATGTTTGATTATTGACAAAATGTCTAAAATGCCCCTATTACGAAATAAAAAGAAGCTCCAGACAAATATCAAAAGTTATAAATAAGTAATGAAATTATCATGTAAAAAATTAACTAACTACTACTAAATCTCCATTTCTATTATCTAAGGCTTCTAAGCTGATTACAAATTCACCAAATACAAAATTATTGCAGGTTTCATGGGATTCTTACCAGTTCATTTGACATGAAGCAAATTCCTGCAATAAGAATTTATATTAGTAAATTTGCAGCGTGTACAAATTATTGCAGGGAAAGTGTAGAACATCAGTCACTCACCAATAAGATAGTCTTCAACATCAAGTCCAAATTCCGAAGCATTCACTGCATGAGCAACCAAAAGCAATACAAGTTTAATACAATTTGACATATATCTAGTCATGATACTACATGGATGCCAGATCAGTACAACATTGGTGCTTCATCCAAGATCATTATTATAAAAAAACACAAACTGTGACTTACAGCCTAACTTTTCCTCCACTTCAGTGTGTATTAAAAGGTCCCCTGTTTCTAGCCAATGCATAAAAGCAAACAGAGAGACCACCTGTTGAGCCTCAGTCCTCCAGTCACCATGGTATCTGATAGTAAACGGAGTAAAGATTACCAACAAAAAGAAGCATAAGTATGTTACAATAAAAACTAATAAATGAAATATATTTCCAAAATGTTTCAGTCACCTATAGTATTGCCCTGGATTTTCACGGACAATGTCAGCAAGTTGGCTGAAAAGCTGCTTCAGTACATCAATCTTAGTCTTCGCCTTCTCTAGAACCTCTATTTGTAACAAAAAAAATATGCCCAATGTTAATGTGACACTTCTCATTTAAGATCCCAATAACAAAAATTGTTGAAAAAAATGGAGTAC
Source organism: Bidens hawaiensis (assembly GCF_021521415.1). Taxonomy (NCBI): domain Eukaryota; kingdom Viridiplantae; phylum Streptophyta; class Magnoliopsida; order Asterales; family Asteraceae; genus Bidens; species Bidens hawaiensis. The sequence goes on along the minus strand of NW_027494332.1, from coordinate 112,657 downwards.
AGTGACCTAACTGCTAAACACTTACAAGGGTGTAAACAAGCGCCGAGCCAAGCCCCAAGTTCAAACTAGGCTTGTTTTGACTTACGAGAGTTGAAACTTGAGCGTTTCGAGCTCTTTTTCTAAAGTTTGAGCTCGGATCGCGCGTCGCTTTTTCAAGCTCAGGCTTGTTTTGTCTTACGAGATATCGAGCGTTTTGAGCTCTTTTTCTAAAGCTCGAGTTTGGCTCATTTTGACTTACGAGATATGGAGCGTTTCGAGCTCTTTTTCAAAAGCTCGAGTACTGCTTGTTTATTATTTATTAATTAACTTAATTACATTTTTTAATGTTTTCAAATTTTTTTGAGAAAAACACCTTAAACGAGCCTAAACTTGACTCAAGCTCATGTCGTACAGTCGTTCCTTAGGCGAAAGCACGACTGTGCAGTGTGAAGTCAACACATTAAATTCCAAATAAGGTAAAACTTAAATATGCACCAGACTCGAGCTCAGCCTGGCCAACTAAACAAACTTTATTTGAAGCTCGCACTCAGCTTGAGCTCAAAAAAGCTCGGCTCATTTCGAGCTTTTATCAATCCGACCTCGAGCATCTTGAAAGCGACTCGCCTCGTTTGCACCCCTAGTTTTAACATTTCTTTTTAAAATATTGTAAACAGCATTCAATCACATGTTTCAGCCCAACTCAGTCATATTTAACATGTATTACAACCTAATTCACTCCAATGCATCATCACATTATCCAATTGCTTTCTCAAAATACACACATTACAACACTATACTAACAATATGAAATAAAATGTGAGCGAATTAATACCAGGAAGAGGACGAGATTGGTGAATAAGAAGAAGACTCGAGTGCATGATCCGTGTAGTCGATTCAATCTGCATCGCCACAGCTTTAATCCGGTCACGTAAGCTTCCGGATTCTTCTAGATGGTGACGGAAGCTGTCAAATTGCTTCTCGACGGCGGCGGAGGTAGGTGATGAGGAGTCTCCGGCTGCCATTGTCTCGAACGGGTGACGTGTGATTGTGGCGGTTGAGTTCACGGTGGTGGTGTGGAGGAGTGTGAGGGGTTAGGGTTAGGGTTTAAGGGACGGTGGGAGAGAGTGGTGGTGGTTAGTATTAATGTGGTACGGATGGCGGACTTCATTATTGCTGCTTACTGACTCTTGATGTGGCCTCATTTGTTTGTTGGGTAGTGTTAGCAAAAATCCCTACTAGAAATCGATTAATCTTTGATTAATCGCTAGTCTTTAGTTCACTGGTTAATTTTAGGTTAATCGGGCAATTAAACGATCAACTGTCAAATCCGGCTAAAATCGATGGTTTCTAGCAAGTTTCTGACCAAACTCTAAGCTTTCTGGCGAGATTCTGACCAAAATCAGCGGTTTTCAATGAGATTCCAACAAAAAAACAGCTGTTTCTAGCGAGATTCTAGCCAATTTCCGGCCAAAGTATGTTTTTGCATGTATAAAACTGAAAATTACATATAAAAATGTGTGCTTGTATATATAAAACTAAAAATATATATATATTAAAGTCCGATGCGATTAATCCCGATTAATCGCTAGTCCCCACCCCACCACCTGACTAGCGATTTTTACAACACTGATGTAGGGTGGTAATCGGATCGGATATCGGTTATTCGGGTTGTTTGAATCGTTTTGTTAGTATTTGAATTTTTTTTTCTGTACCTGAAAACCGAACCAATGCAAATTCAAATTCTCTAACCCAACTGAATTCATATGAATTCTATTCAGATCGGTTCGGTTAAAATCCGAAAAACTCAAATTCAACAGAAAAACCTGATTCGTATTTTATTTTATGTTTGTTCCATGCGTCAGCTAATTTTTCGACTACACTTTAGAGTTTTGAAATGGAAACTAGGATATGCAGTTAGAGTTTCGTATAATAAGAAAACCGGGTTGGGTTTGGGAAGCTTGACTCCTAACCTAACTTGAAACGGATGAAATTACATTAAAAAAAAAACATGACATAGATTGGATTATTTGGTTATCCGAACAACCATAATTCAAAAATTTCCGAATCCGAAAAACGAATTGGGATTCAGATTCGGTTAATATTTGATCCAAAGACCGAATTCACAATTCAGATTGGGTTTTTTTACGGTCTACGGGTTTTTTTCCGGTTATTTTGCACACCCCTATTTGGGTGGGGTTTGATTTTTACTAGGTGCAAGTAAACGGGACGATAATTCCTGACACGGTCTATAAATGACATGAACGTGATGTCATTGTCGGTTAATAGAACTCATTTATTTAAACAAGTTAACCTGAATTGAATAATATTCACACCAATTTAACTGGCATGGCTAGTTGGGGCATGTGCCTTCTGTAAAGAGAGGTCACGGGTTTTAGTCTCACTTCTATTAAAACCCCAAATTTGTGATACACTCATACACATCACATGAGCACACCAACCAAAAAATAAATTTATTGTGTGAAACAATTCATAAGCTTCTAATATAACATGTATAATAAAGCAATAACCAAAACGAACATTTTGATTCATACACCAAGTGTGGACTTAATACAAAACACAAAATAAGCTACAAAAATATCTGAAAGTAAGATAAAATATTCGAACACGTTATATTTCAGCCAAAAAAGATTCATCGCTTCATTATATATTTTATCATGTTTATCAAATAATAATTTTACAAACTCTCACTTTTTTAGTCATGTAATTAATGAATCTGAAATTGCAGTCGTAAACATGGTAGGAAATATTCCATTGTTAAATATATAACGTTTGGCATGTCATCAATGGCTAACATTTTTTCAAATAAACAAATTGACATAATTTAATTGTAACTCTTTATAAGGAAATTCACAACAATGATAACAACGCAGTCTTGTACAAGAATAATCATACGCTCGAGACCTCAACTTGAAATGAGGTATAGTTAGCCTGGAAACAAAACAACTTTTAAAAATATTTGACTGGTGATGTAACTTTTAAAAACATGTACATGACAAATTTCTTCTTTTCATCCATCTCTTAATCTTCTCAAGTTCTCATTAACATAATAATAATAATAATAGTAGTCAAGTCAGGAATATTAGGGTGCTCGAAGCACAACCCGAGATATCCGACACCCGAGTTCCACATAATCGTTTATCTTTCGGTTATGTGAGAACACCGAATGGTTAACGGTCAGAGGGATTGAGGAAGCCGAAACCCAACCTCACACATTCACAATCAGTTTCACGAACCCGAATTTGAGAAACAATCCTTCCTTCAAACCAAGCGCCTATGCCAAGGATGCACCGAGCACGCTTAGTAAAACTGTAAGCTAACAAAAATCACAATACTATTAAGGGTGTAAATGAGCCGAGCCTGAGCTCGGGGTCGTTTTGACTTAGGAGAACTCGAGTTCCTGGCTTAATCTAAGCGTTTTTCTAAAGCTCAAGTTGGGCTGGTAAGCTATTTTTTTCAAGTTTGGGCTCACCTCGTTTATTATTTAATAATGATCAAATTTTATATATTTTTAATTACTTTTATGTATTTTGAGAAAAAAAAACCTTAAACAAGGCTTAACAGTGTAAAATGAATGCGTGCAAGTCTAAAAAAGAAAAGAAACAAAAAACCAAAAATACACAAGGTTCGATGAGAAGCTTTTGATAAATGACTCAAACTCTAGCTTGAATTCAACTTGAACTCCAAAAAACTCACTCTTTATCGACCCAAAATTCAGCTCATATACACTCCTAAACACACTTGTCCCCTTCATGGATAATGCTTGCGTGCTAAAAGGTAAAGGTATAATAAATGAACATATTTTCAACTAAAAGGACCTAATTTAAACAGAACCAAAACTTAAAACCTAATAATAATAATATCCCCGTAACCGGAAACCGTGATTTTGCCGCCATTACAAAACCGACCACCGTCCGCCGTCGCCGATCACCGTCAATGGAGACACAAAAACCTGCATCGTCTTCACCAAACTCGCGTCGATCGCCTGCTCGTTACTTGTATTGCAGCTGCTTCAAACGGTGTTGCCGTTGCTTCTGCTGCCTCTACTCTTATCCTTAAGGTTTAACAAACGAACCCTAGGTTTCTTATTTATGTTAATTTTAGAAACTGACTACTGTTACGTAACTAGTTGTTATTGATTCAGTGGTTTGCGTGGTAATATAGTTAATTTTGGTAGATGATTGAAACCCTAAGTATTATTTTTAGGTTAATTTTGTGTAATTTTTCACTGTTTCAAAACAATTTCTCACTTGTGTGGGAGATTGTAATCTTATTGACTTGAAAATGATTAATCTGTACATATAACTACAGATGTGGTAGATCAGACTCCAAGAATTGTTACTGTAAAACCGCGACTAGTCACTGATTAATCGCTAATCAGTATGCTACTGATTCTTTTTTACCAAGTCAACCAACAAATCGTTTTAAGTCTGTCAAAATCGGCCCAAATTGGTCAAAATATGTCAAATTTGGTCAAAATCTTTGAAGTATTTATTTGAAAATTGATACTTATTAATTCAATCTTATAATTAGTTTGAAAAGTTATATACTTATATATAAAATTTTGAAAAGTTTCGTGTGTGTGTGTGTATAATTTTGAAAATTACATATAAAAGTCCAATCCGATTAATCCTGATTAATTGCTAGTCGGTACGCTTGACTAGCGTCTAGTGAGTTCTACAACATTGCGAAGAACATGACTTTATGTTAAAAAAAAATTTCTCTTTCCCTGTTTTGGCTTTCTGGTTTTCTAATATCTGAGTGTGTTTACTGTTATTTGATTAGTTAGCAGTGATTCATGCTCTTTTATTGATCTATATCACTTGTATAACATGGGCCAATCCCTAGACACTAATAGCCGGCCCTAATGATGTCTTGTATAGATCTATATATAGGACCATATTGTATCTCAATTGAATATACAATCAATATACAATCATTTACCAAGTTTATCTTGGTATCAGAGCCTAACCCTAATCAGCCGCCACCTTCCAGCAATTACAATTGCCTGCAACCTAACCCTAGCCGTGACACTGTTCATCGTCACTGTTCATCAGCCGCCAATTTCTTCTTTTTCCAAGCCTTGATCCCTTCTTTTCGGCTACACAATGGCCCTCCTCGCAGCCTTCTCTACTACCGAGAAAACCTCACACAACTCTCACAAGTTTGCCTTCACTTTGTCTCCTACAAACTATGGACATTGGAAGGCTATGATCAAGCCGTTTCTTGTTACCAATGGACTCTTCGGTTATATTGATGGGAGTATTCCCTGCCCTCCATCCACAATTTCATCATCACAGGGAACATCAGACAAGGATGTTGCTGCTGTTGTTCCCATCCCTAATCCCAACCACACAGCTTGGTTATCTAATGATGCCCACGTCCTCATGATACTCACCTCAACCATCTCAGAAGCTTCTTTTCAGCATGTTCAAGGTGATACTTCCCGTGATGTGTGGCTTACTCTTGAACGTGCTTATGCCCCCCATACTTCTTCAAGAGAATTCACACTGAAAACGCAGCTACTGAAAATTCAAATGAAAGGGGATGAAACCTCTGCTGCATATCTCGCTCGGGCACAAGAATACGCAAATGCCCTTGCGAATATTGGACATCCAATGCCTGACAAAGATGTTGTTATGTTAGTTGTTGCAGGTCTTCGTGAAGAGTATAATGGAGTCAAACAAGGCCTCCTGGCCAGAGACTTTCGGGCTGTGTTCTCTGAGCTTCCCAGTCTCATTGCTGACCATGAGTTTCTAATCAGGAAACCAACCTCTGAAGTTGCCCCTGTACAAGCCTTCACGGCTGCCACTGCAGCAAGTTCTGCCTCGGCTCCTCCTGACACTGTTCAGGCCATTCAGCAGATGGTTGCCCGTCTCGGTTTTCAACTTCAACTAGCCCCGGGTTCCTCACAAACCTCCACACCTCAAGCCTTTTATACAAACAGGGCTGGACAGTCACATTACTCACGCGGCCGTGGTACCCGTGGTGGCCGTGGTGGTCGAAACATCAACAACTACAATCGCAGCCAGGGAACTCGAAACTCAGGTCAGTTTAGTTGGGCATCTAATCAAAATACTGTGTATGGAACTTGTAACAGGTGCGGGATAGGACATGTCCCATCTCAATGCCCAAACAGAGACCCATCTACCATCCGGTCACGACAACCGTCTGCTAACTATGCAGACCATCGCTCACAAGCTTACACCAACTGGCTTCCAGACACAGGTTCCAATGGCCATGGAGCATTAGATATGTCAGGGTTTGACTCCGCTGAGCCTTACTTTGGTGATGATAACCTACAAGTTGGTAACGGTACGGCCCTCCCTATTCTACATATTGGTTCAAAAAAATTTTCCTCTCCTAACAAAACCTTTTACCTGAACAACATTCTTCATGTTCCCGCCCTCAAGAAAAACCTTCTTTCTGTACAAAAATTCTGTGAAGATAATCATGTCTATTTTGAATTTCATGCTACTTTTTTTTCTGTGAAGGACAAGTCTACACACATTACCCTCCTCACGGGTCCAAGTGACGGTGGACTCTACTCTCTTAAACTTCCAATAAACCAGCCAATTCCAAAAGTTGCTTTTTCCACAACTCGTGCTTCAACAACCACCTGGCATCAACGTTTGGGACATCCACATTCTCAATTATTCAAGACAATGCTTTCTAAATATCATTTACCTGTTTCTGCTAAGACTTTTGATTTTCATTGTAATCCATGTTCAGTTGGAAAATCTTCCAAACTACATTTATTATCTTCTGATTATAAAAGTACGTGTGTTTTGGATTTAGTATTTTGTGATGTTTGGGGGCCAGCCCCTGTACCTTCCTTTGATGGCCACAATTATTTTCTATTATGTGTTGATCATTTCTCCAAATTCATGTGGTTGTTTCCCTTGAAACGCAAATCTGATGTCTTTGCAGTTTTTAAACAATTTGTGACTATGGCTGAACGACAATTTTCTACTAAACTTAAAACTGTACAGTCTGATTGGGGAGGAGAATTCCGAAATCTCTCCTCTTTCTTTGCCACAATAGGCATTACTCATCGTCTCTCTTGTCCCCATACTAGCGAACAGAACGGTATTGTTGAGCGACGTCACCGGCACGTTGTTGAAACCGGTCTAACATTAATGTCACAGGCCTCCGTCCCTCAACGTTTTTGGCATTTTGCCTTTGAAACAGCCGTCTACTTGATAAATCGCATGCCTTCTCGCACAAACTCCACAATATCTCCTTTCGAGCACTTGTTCAAACACCCACCTGATTTCTCCTTCCTTCGTGTCTTTGGCTGCCAATGCTTTCCATATCTTCGTCCTTATAATCCACATAAAATGGATTTCCGCTCTTCACCGTGTGTTTTCCTTGGATATAACACTTCTCATCATGGTTATCGTTGTTTTGACCCCGTCTCCGAACGCATTTACATTGCCCGTCATGTTCGGTTCCATGAAAACACCTTCCCTTTTCTACTTAATTCTACCGACCAGTCACCCCCTACACCTATCAATCCCTATGTTTCCTCTTATCCAACCGGTCCCTTTCCTATGCCAACTGATACACCAGCAGACCATACCACTTCACAACCGGCACACACCATTCCACCAGAACCAGTCCACACCGACCCACCCGAATCTGCCACCACTATCTCACCAGAACCGGCCCATACCATACCATCACCTTCAGCCCAAATTCCAACCTCTCACACAACCAATGATACATCCTCACAACCAGACCAAACCACCACTACTCAGCCCACTAATACCTATTCTCGTCGTACAGCCCCGCAAACCACTCCAATCTCTGCCTTCGACCGTTACTCTACCCCATCTCAACAACCACAATCATCACAACAGACCAACACCACATATCCTTCTGCCACTCCCACCGTACCTACTCCACCCACTCCACCTCGCCAACGACCAGCTAACCTAAGACCTAACCCCAAACAAAACCAATACTTTAATCCCACCTCATACCATACCTCCACTAGTCCACCTAACATCGAACCCACCTCCTTTGCCGTTGCCAATAAAGAGGCTCACTGGCGTAAGGCTATGGCGGATGAATACTCCGCACTTCTCCGTAATGGTACATGGTCTTTGGTTCCCCGTGTTCCAAACACTAATGTGGTTGATTGCAAATGGGTTTATAAAGTAAAACGCGATCAACATGGGGCAGTTAAGCGATACAAGGCGCGTCTAGTTGCAAAAGGTTTCCATCAGCAAGCTGGCATTGACTACACTGAAACCTTTAGCCCAGTGGTGAAACCCACCACCATCAGAGTTGTTCTTTCCTTAGCCGTTACAAACCGGTGGACTCTCCGACAACTTGATGTTCAAAATGCATTTTTACATGGGGATCTAAAAGAAACAGTCTATCTGAAACAACCACAAGGATTCATCGACCCCGGTAAACCGAATCACGTGTGTCTATTACATAAATCCTTGTATGGTCTCAAACAGGCACCTAGAGCATGGTTCGAACGTCTCTCTTCTGCCTTGATTGCTCTCGGTTTCAAGGGATCTAAAACCGATCCGTCTTTATTTATATATTCACAAAATGGGACGATACTATATATGCTGGTATATGTTGATGACATTATTTTGACAGGCAATAACACCCAGGCCATTGATCACATTGTGCACCGTCTTAGTCAATCATTTGCTATACAAGATATGGGTCCTCTATCTTATTTTTTGGGCATTGAAGTGGTCCGATCAGGGTCTGATATCATCCTTTCTCAAAGGAAATACATTACTGAATTGTTGGAACGTGCAAAATTATCACAATCCAAACCGGTGCCGTCACCTTGCACCACCAATGCTTCTCTTCATCTTGGTGACAGCTCTCCGTTTGATGATCCTGTTAAGTATAGACAAATGGTTGGGGCATTACAGTATGTCACCCTATCACGACCTGACATCACCTTTGCGGTTAACAAAGTTTGTCAGTTCATGCATTCCCCCACTGAAAATCATTGGTCCGCTGTTAAACGTATCTTACGCTATCTACACGGGACAGCAGATCATGGTCTTTTACTCTCTAGCAGATCTTCTCCTGTTCTACATGCCTATACAGACGCTCAAAATTTAACTGCATTTTCTGATGCCGACTGGGCTGGGTGTCCGGATGACCGTCGATCCACGGGGGGATATGCAATATATCTTGGATCGAATCTAATCTCATGGTCAGCTAGAAAACAAAAAACTGTATCTCGGTCATCCACGGAATCTGAATACAAGGCCTTGGCTGACACGGTTGCTGAATTAACTTGGCTTGAAACATTGTTGAGAGAACTACGTGTCCCAATGCAGATTGCTCCAATCCTATGGTGTGATAATCTAGGAGCCACATACCTATCTGCCAATCCAGTCTTCCATGCCAGAACAAAGCATGTGGAAGTAGACTTTCATTTTGTTCGAGAGAAGGTTGCTCAAAGGAAGTTATTTGTTCAGTTTATTTCCACACATGATCAGATTGCTGACATTTTCACAAAGCCACTACCATCAGAACGTTTTCTCTTTTTGAAGTCCAAGCTAAGAATTGGTCCCCGGCCTTAGCTTGAGGGGGAGTATTGATCTATATCACTTGTATAACATGGGCCAATCCCTAGACACTAATAGCCGGCCCTAATGATGTCTTGTATAGATCTATATATAGGACCATATTGTATCTCAATTGAATATACAATCAATATACAATCATTTACCAAGTTTATCTTCTTTGTTTTACAATTTTTATTTTTACGTTTGTAATATAATATCTTATACCAGTTAATTTCTCTCTGTTTCCAGCTTTGGAGCATCAATGGCTACTCAAATATGTTTCATGAAACTTGTGGGAACAGATGTCTCATGGTGCAACCAGATCAATAGTTGAATAGGAAGAAGGTACATGCTATTCTAGTTAACTCCATATCATGTAAATAAGTAAATGATAGAAAAGATATGTATATGTATAATTGTATACAACTATACGAGTGATTTAGATCTTTGTACTATTAGGCTGTTAGTTAATAAAATGATGATTATGTTCCCTTTCTCTGAATATAAAATGTTAATTTGCTTTTAGTCTTTTACTTGAGTGAGTAAACCGTCAAAACTTGGGTAAAAACTTGGAATGAGTCTATGAAGGATTTAGTTCTAACTTTATCGGCAAGTATCGCTCTGTTTAAGCTTTGCACCGAGCCACTGACTCTTTAAAATGAGTTTGTAGGTCAATCATCAACTGGTCTTGACCAGATCTGTAGGTGGTTCTACATTTTTCTTCATTTGTTTCAGAAATTAAATATTTATTTTCTAATAATTAACCAGGGCATGATTCTTTAAAAATATTTTTCAAGTAAACTTATAAAAAATAAAAGTACATAACATGGAAATCTTTAAAAAAAAGTAAAATAATAAACAGTATTAATTTTATTTGTTGTTTTAAAGCTGGCCATCCAGGTTTGTAGTTGATTCCAAAGATAAAACCCAACAAGAAACAGGATTCCAACAAAGATTTAAGGTCAAGCAAAGTTGTCAACAGTTTCCTATTAATATAATATTTTAATAACTTTATTTATTTATTTTACTTTCATATTGTTTCAACATGTTTAGTCAATATCAAACCTGCTTTTCAATATATTTGTTTATCCTTTTAAAATATATGGTAAAAATGTCTGGGAATCATGTTATATATCTTTGTAGAAAAACATATAAAACCATAGAGGGAAAAAAACAAAACTTTGATCCATTTTGCTTTGTAGCATACGCTGTTAAACAACTCATGGGTTGTAATTATACTGTTTGTGATAATCCTAAAGATTGGTTTACTGATTAATACAATGAAATAAGGTATTACTTTCCTTCGATGTCTTTCACATTCCATTCTTTAATTTGCAATTCCCCTCCCTAAATCCCACCACCACTAACAATCATCAACCGCCATGCATCAAATATCCAAGATTTATCAACTTCTCATCATCATCCAACTAATATTTACCAAGTTCACGGTTGTTAAGTCAGACAAAACAATACAAGAATTCTATCATGAAGAAAGGGATGCGTTAATACCATTTCGGGACTCTATGAAATCCAATTTGAATATACATGGGAATTGGACCGGTCCACCATGTCGGAACAATATGAGCAGGTGGATTGGAATCAGTTGCATCAATTCCCACGTGACCGAACTGACCCTGGAATCAATAAACTTGGCCGGATCACTCCCAGTTGGATTCTTACAAAACGTTACTTTTTTATCAAAACTCAGTTTTCGCAACAATTCTCTTTCCGGAGTCCTCCCGACCCTCACGAATCTCACGCACCTGGAATCAGTATCCCTTTCTGGTAATCAGTTCTCAGGTCCAATTCCATTGGATTACATCCACCTCCCAACCCTCACCACACTTGAACTTCAAGAAAACGAGATAACAGGAAAAATCCCGCCTTTTGATCAAGAATCGTTGACTGGTCTCAACTTGTCGTACAACCAGCTTTCTGGGCCAATCCCAGAAACAAAAACCCTAGAAAGATTTAAAAGTGGTTCATTTGATCATAATCCGGGGCTATGTGGAAAGCCACTAGATATACCTTGTGATATTTCACCTCCACCGTCTCCTTCAGAAAACAAGAAGCATGAACATCTCAAAGTATGGATTATTGCGTTGATTGCTGCTGCAGTTGCAATTCTGTTGTTCCTCGTGATTTTGTGTTTGTGTTGTTGTTACAAAAGAGTTCAAGGAAAAAAAGACGAGAAAGAGGCAGCTGGTAAGTTTGATTTATATGTTTGCACAAGGTTTTAGATGTATGTCCGCAGTGAAAAAGCCATTAACTTTTTATTTTTCTTCTTTGTGCAGCTACAGAAAAGCATCAGCATCCTAACGAAGGAGTTGTAAAGAAACCTCAATGGTCTGCAAGTACAGACGATCAAGAAAAACGAGTTGCATTAGAATTCTTTCACGAACAATGGCCAGTTTTTGATTTAGACGAGTTATACCAGGCATCAGCTGAAGTTCTTGGGAAAGGAACCCTAGGTATCACCTACAAGGCGATATTGGAATCGGGTCTCACTGTTGCTGTAAAACGGTTCAAAGAAGCGAATGCCTTGCCTGAAAAAGAATTCGCACATCAAATGCGGTTGCTCGGGAAATTGAAGCATCAAACCCTTGTGGAAATGATTTCCTTTTACTGCACAAAAGATGAAAAGCTGGTCATGTGTGAATTCATTCAAGGCGGAAGCCTGTTCGAGTTATTGCATGGTTCCTGTTTAATATTCTTTATGTTTTTCGTGATATACGTAACTATATTAAATCTTTTTAATGTTAAACTGTGCAGGAAATAGAGGAATTGGCAGAATACCACTCAACTGGACAACAAGATTACAAATCTTGAAAGATGTAGCAAAAGGCCTAATTGTTTTACACCAATCATTATCTTCTCAAAAAGTGCCACACGGAAACCTTAAATCATCGAATGTGTTAGTCTACTTTATAGACGAAACCGCACACGCCAAACTATCGGATTTTGGCTACTTGCCACTTTTACCATCGTCAAAGTCCACATTCGCGATCGGGAAATGCCCTGAAGTCAAAGATGGGAAAAAACCGACACGCAAATCAGACGTTTATTGTTTTGGTGTTTTGATGTTGGAAGTGGTTACAGGAAAACTACCAGTTGATGATAACAATGAAGACCTATCAGACTGGGTTAGAAGTGTTGTGAATGCTGATTGGTCAATGGATATATTTGACTTGGAAATATTGGTAGAGAAAGATGGACATGAAGATATGTTGAAGATTGCTGAGTTGGCACTTGAGTGTACTGAAGCATCACCTGAAACAAGACCTAGCATGACTCAGATCTTGACCAGATTAGAGGAAATCAACTATTCTCATCTGAGCATAGAGGTGGTTGACTAAGTATACTCGGGCATGTTTATATCATTTTACTCAAAGTACAAACTGCGGAGTGAATATATTATTTTTTATTTTTAAAATGTCTTTTTAATAATTCATTGCAATAACATGATTATATTAATAAAATGCATTTTATTATACTATTGATTTGTTTATTAAAAAATCATTGTAACCATTCACTGTAGCTATGTTAGTGATCGCGTCTTCTTGTGATGATTAGTAAAGTGTCTGGCTAACCTGACGGTGACCGTCAATATGTTCCATTACGATGACACGGGTTATCATACATCTCACTAAGATTGTAGTGATTTGTGATTATAAACACAAATGGGTGTTTATTAATGTTTATGATGATAGTTCATAAGTCGCTTATTCTTTTGCTTCTTTTGGGCGCTTCAATTTTGATCTTGAATGTAAAATTGTAAGGGTTTTTTGGTATGAGGTAATGGATTGGATGGCGAAATAGAATGAACGTGGTAATGGAATGGACAAATGAATGAAATGGGGTTATTACCATTTCAATGAGATGTTTGGTTACCATATGAGAATGAAATTAATGATTACTTTGTGTTGTTGGTAGGTAGGAAAAAAAGAAAAAATAAAATTAAAATGGTAGTGAGTGGCAGTGGTGACTGGAGGTAGGTGGCGGTCGTGACATTGGCGGGCGGTGATGGTAGTTGGTGGTGGTGGGCGACGTGAGATAATAGTGGTCGGAGGTGGTTTGGGGGTGGGTGATGGCGATAACGATGGAGGTGGCAAGCGGTGGTGATAGTGGTGGTGGTGGGCGACGGTGGTGGTAAGCGGTGACGATGGGTAGTGGGTGGGGGGTGGTGGTGGTGGTGAGGGGCGGGGGCGACGGTTGATGGTGGCGGCGGGAGGTGGTGGTGGTGGGCGCCTGGCACTGATGGGGACGGTTGGTGGCGGTAACGACGGCGGTGGACAGCAATGGTGGTGGTTGGTGGTGGCGATGATAGTGGTGGTTGGTGGTGGTGGTGCATGGGTGTTGATGGTGGTTGGTGGTGGTGGTGGGTGTTGATGGTGGTGGAAGGGTGGTGAAGGTGATGTAGGGTGAAAGAGGAAATGGAATGGAAAAAAAAACATGGGGTATGGATGGAATGAAATTGGTGTGTTTTAGAGAGAATGGAATGGACTAGGTAATGAGTCATTCCATTCATTTGGTCAACCAACACACACTTTTCTCCATTCCCTCACAATAAATGATTCCATTCTGTCCTCCATTTTTACATACCAAACGCAACCTAAGATTGTAAAGATCACTTATTAAAGTGTATGTTAGGGCGTGCTCTTTTCAAAGAATTCGTGGGAATTCAAAGGAATTAGAATTAAAATCCCATGATATGGCGTGTTCGTTTCGTTGGAATTGGAATCTTAATTCCATTTTGGTGCGTTCGGATGTCAATGAACTGGAATTGGAATTCAATTCCTCCAAATAGAGTGATTCTAAATCCTTCCAAAATATGGAGAGGATTTCAAGTGAATTGGTTGGAATCTTTTCTCGAGTTTTTTTAACGAGAACAACGAATAAAACATTTTAGTTTTTTTTTACTTTTTTTGTTTTTGATTTATATTTTGAGTTATGAATTTTTTTTATATTTTTGAATTTTTTTTGAGGGGTTTTTTTATCTTAATAGAAAACCCCTAATAGAATTAAAAAAAATCATAATGCGAAATATAAACAAAGAACAAAAAATCTAAAAAAACTAAAATGTTTCCGCCGTTATCCTCATTTAAAAAAAAACCTGATTCTAATTAATTTGTCAAACGAACACATCAATAATGAAATTGGATTTAAATTCCTTCAAATTTCAATTCATATTGGAAGGTTCAGATTTCAAATCCAATTCCTTCAAATCCCAAATTATATGCAAATTCCAATTCCAATTTCATTCCGTTTTGTGAAACAAACACGCCATTAGTAATTTTTAGCTTGACAAAAGGATTTATAGCTTGACAAGTGGTGGGTATCAACTATGATAAATGTTGAGTTATATACAGAAGGTCCTAACTAACGGTTGACCATGAGACCCATAAAGGCCATGTGATTGCCAAAGCATAAGCGAGCAGACGGTAGAGGGGAGAGGAAGGATGGAAATGGCTTACGTAGATCGTAGTTGTAGTAGCCGAGTGCAAACAAATAGAAATGTTTTGATCTCGTTGGTTGTTGCTTTGATTTGGAAGTATAATAGTTTTTACATATAAATAGATTGAACAAGTTGTAACAATCCATATATTAAAAATGTTTAAACAAGTTGTAATATTATACGTACAACTCAAAAATTTGAAAAGGTTGATTTGGGAGCGTAATAAGTATACATAAACAAATTGAACACGTTGTAATAATCCATATACATAACAACTTGTAATGTTATAAACGTACAACTCAAAAGCTTGAAAAAGTTGAAATGATAAGTTGCATAATAGTTTGACATGGATGGAAACTGGAATATAGGATCCGTGTTGTCACATTATTACAATGTATTAAACCTATAAAGGTGGACGTCTGTGACATATGTTTGACACACCACTATAAATTTATGCATTAAAATTTAAACTCAATCATAAGTTCATAACACTATATCAAAATTGCAATGTTTAGTACATTGTTATTAAGGTTACCACAAACCGTGAGGGACTCCATCCCTTGAACATGTAAGGGGAGTAACCCCATTTACATTTGTTGACGTAGAGTTCTCATAAATTGCACACTATTGATTACAATAATGTGGATTAATATGTTACAAACACACTTAAAAAATATATCTAACAAGACTCACATAAATTTAATAGCATTAAAAATGTGGATGCTTGGAAAGAATAAAGTATCCCAACGATTTTCTCTTACAGTTGGAACACATTTTATAATCTTGCCCATAAAACCAAGTCAAAAGGATTTCATTTAATGAAATATGCTGCTAAATCTTCAACGTCTAAAAAAATCTTTTTACGATAACCTTCGTATATATTTTAGGGTACGTTCAATGCAAAGTCAATACTAACTACAAAGACGCAAAAAACACATAAACACTTGTACACATTAGATAATACTGAAGTAGTGGGGGAGAGAGAATAAGAGTTCTTAAATAACTATCATATGTATCACATTTAAAACAATAAGTACAACAATTAATGTGATTATCACAATTACTGTGTTTGTTTCTTTACTTAAACATTACTCATGTCTTGTTTTCTTAAGGGATGTGTTTATATACAAGGCACAAATGATTAATCCCAAAACTTAGGATCAAATCATCATAACCCAAACAAACAAAACAAGAAGGAATATAACAAACTACAACATTATAAGAGAAAATATTAGAACCATTTTTGAAACAAAAGACGGCTTCCTCACTGATCCTCTTCAAGATCGTAACGACATGAGTCCGCCTATTATTAAAAATCGCATCGTTCCTATATTTCCAAAGATTCCAAATGGTTGTCGAGAATACTTCCCTTTCTCTTTATCCATTGCACAAACTCCTACATTTCTCTAACCAATCAAGCACTCTCCGGTTAAAAGCTAATTTAGCCATACACATACATGGTTCAAAATCCGGTGAGACGTAGGTCATTTAATCAACATATGATTCGCTAACTCGAGATATGCCTAAATCCATCTCTCGATACATCAATGCCTCCTTTGTTGGGATCCGATAAATCTCAGTCTTCCACACAAAATAATTTACCTTACCCAATATCTTTCATCCAAATTGATGCATTTATTAACAAAATATTTTAAGATCGTTAAACCGGTCCGTTCGAAGGAAACCCACCTATGTAGAAAACCACATTGCCATTGAATCAGAAAGTCAACTGGGTCAGTTTGATTACTAAAACTCTACGATAAAAAAACAATCAAAATAATAAGTTGTAGATTACTCTAAATAAAAAAATTTATTAACGTTAATCTTACCTGATCTCAAACGATGAATTTTAAATAAAACTGAAACGAAAACCAATGTAGAACCGTCAGGGCTTCATCCTCCTTTGCTAGCCACCCGATTTTTAGCATAGTTAAACCGGGTCACATAAGGTTTTGCCTTTTTAAGTGGCGATGGAATGATGGATCATGTCCTGTAGGTGAAAAACAGTTCATTTAGATTACTAAAAGGTTATTTATAAGAAAACAATCAAAATATTTTACAACAGTTTAACTCTTATTTGCCATTAGACCAGAAAACCAACAATCCTTTTGATTATTAAAAAGTTATTCATGAAAAAAACAATCAAATAATAATAAATTGGTCATTGTCCGTTCGATTCATCCTTAATTACTTACTTACACGCGTCGCCACAGTCGGATTCCAAACCCAAATTCCATTCTAACTTGCTAGAAAACATTTCGATTCCGTCCAATAATAATAATACCTTTTTCCACATTGATCCTCCTTTGTGTCATCAATTTCCAATCCTATGAACCAGCAATTCAATCTTTTGTTGTCACTTCACTTCCGTCAATCGTACTCATGAATAATAATAATCAGGTCACTTTTTATTCAATTACTCTACAATTGATAAGCATTAGTTCGAAGAGTTTTAGGGCAATGTTATGGTTTTTGTTACTGTATACGTTTAATTGTTGGTTTTGACACTTTGATCTGGTTTTTTATGTTGTGGGTATTTTAGTATGGTTAGATTCTTGAAATTAATGTTATTTACTTCAAATATTGATGATTTATTACTTTTATAGGAGCATTTTCTATGTGGGTTTTGTATGATGAGATTCTTGAAAATATTGGATTTTGTTTGGTAAATTTATGATAATTGAGTTATGTTTGCTAAGCATTAGTTGAAATTAAATGATGATTTTTGTTAGTGTATACATTTAGTTGTTGAAATAAATGGTTTTGACACTTTAATTTGGTTTTTGAGATACTTGAAATTAATGTCATTTACTTCATATTTTGATGATTTATCACTTTTAGGAGCATTTCTATGTGGCTTTCATGTTGTAGTTCTAGCGTCGTGAGATTCTTGAAGCAATGGACTTTTGTTTGGTAATGTTGTGAATTATGATTTAGTTCTAGGGTTTTAATGATGGATTTCTGTTTGAAACTTTTTTTGTGCATTTTCGATGTAATTACTAGTGTTGTAGTATTTGTTAAGTGTTATAGAACTTGCTAGGCGCCTTGGGCTACTGACTTGGGATTAATCGGATTGGAATAATATATAATTTTTTAATTTTGACCAGTTTTAACCGAAATTTGACTCGTTTTGACCGAATTTTGACCAATTTAACCGGTTTTTTTTGACCAATTTGGGCTCATTTTGACCGATTGAGATTATGGATTACTTGGACCAATTTGGTGAAATTCCATCAAATCGGTCCCAATTTGAAAATAATCGAGGATTAATCAGCGCCTTGGCGTGATTTTTACAACCATGGTAATTACAGTTAGTTATAGTGGGAAGTTGGGAACTTCACTTTAGTTATTCACATTTTTGTAATTTTTGTTGATTTTGTGTCGTGTGTGCATGCGATTCTTGAAATATATTTGTGAGATCATGCATTAACTG
Organism: Bidens hawaiensis; assembly: GCF_021521415.1. Classification (NCBI taxonomy): domain Eukaryota; kingdom Viridiplantae; phylum Streptophyta; class Magnoliopsida; order Asterales; family Asteraceae; genus Bidens; species Bidens hawaiensis. Next base: position 94,218 of record NW_027494332.1, on the reverse strand, counting down.
TCGAGATACTATAAACGTATTTTAATGTTAATTTACTGGATGAAGTTCTGCTCATTGTCAAGTGATGTAGTTTTAATGAGGATTAGTCGATTGGATGACAATCTATATGTGATTTCTATATTAATATGGAATCAAAGGTCAACATATAATATTAATTTCCAACTTCACAAGGCAAACAAATATATAAGATTTAAAGAGCAATAATATACTTGCAGAATTTGTTACTGAGATACTAACAAAGACCCGTATCGTTTTGTTAATAATTATATATTATTTTTCTGATTATGTGTTAATAATTTTTTTATAGGTTGAAGAAGACTCTTTTTATCATTCTTTAGGGGAGGAAGCAAGTGATGTTGACCGTCTTCTTGTAGAACCGCGGTCTGACCTAGTTTCTGTAAGTGGTGCATGGTGTTATGACGAAAATAACCCCGGGAAATGCATAAAACCTGAAAATGCTCCCTACAATTTAGGTACATTCAACTTCTTGTTTAGTCTTTATTGAAGGGTATTTTAGTCATTTGACAACTGTTTCATGATCTTCTTGGAAAATCTATGATTCCTATGAAAATCGGCTTAACATATTGTTTTCCAAAAAAGCGGCGTGTTTACTCCTTTGGATACCTAATAGTTTCTAAAGCAAAACTAAATTGGATATAGTACTTTTAAACTTATAATTATTTTTTACCAATTTCTTACAAATGGAATATTGTTGATGCCAATCTTGTAACAAGTTGTATATCAATTATGCATTTTGTCTGTTATGTAGGTGTCCCGAATTTGAATCGAAACATGGAAGGGGTAGATACGACAATTCTTAATGTATGCCTTTATTTTCATTAATATGAATATTAATATGTAATTGGTTTCTTTTAAAAGCTAGATTTGTGTTTTTATATTTATAAAATCTCATATTTTATAGGCATTTGATGGTTTGCCACATGAAGTTGGAGTGGAAAATCTTCTAACAACAAACGTCTCTTCCTGTGATGATTATCTTTTAGGTGCTTCTCAAGACCGTATTATTTATTTTCTCATTATATTCATAATGATCACGTTATATTACCACCAATATTTTAAATATTTACTACAGATATTGGATTTGATCATGGTGCTTTTATAGGCTATGTTTCCAATGAAGGTTTGCATGCCGGGAATTCTCAGTTTCCAATGAAGGGTAATTTTGGAATACAAAATTCATTGGCCGAGAACATCTTAGGAATCGAATACCAGAATTACTTAATTAGCAACGGTATATTTGGAACATCAACTAATAAATGCGAGCCAAAAAGTTTAGACCGATTTGAAGATTTTTCAAGCTCGTTCAATGACCAAGAAAATAACCAAGATATTTTGCCACCTCACTTTTCAAAAAACGAGTCCGAAGCTGTTGAAGATCTTGGTACAAGTGTTGGGGAAATCACGCCCAAGCGATCGCGTAAGCCTACAAAACGGTACATTGATGAGTCATCAATTCAAAGTTTAAACAACTTTAAGAAGAGAAGAGAAGCTTCTTCTGGGTCAAAAGTAAAACTTTCAGGGGCTCGGCGTGTAAAAAGTCAAACTGAGGTCAAACCCAAGGAAAAACGTCAACCTTACATTTCTTTTGATAAAGCTATTCAAGTTCCTTTTAGCCCTCATGTACCAACCGAATGCCAGAAAAATGAGTCACCAGCTAAAGTAAGTAAATTTTCACTCTGCTTTTCTTTAAAAAGCTTTGATTATTATTATTATTATTATTATTATTATTCTTAATGTTGTAATATGGGGTATAATATTTTCTTTGTGAAGCTAATATTCAGCACACTTTAAATCTTTTCCTTTTGAAGTAAAGTTTTTCTTTTTGCAGATTGAAAATCACATTGATAGTTATTCAAGTGGGCCCGAAGATGATTCTGAGACGATGACGAGAACTATGACAGGTGGCAATCCGAGGAAGCTTCATAGAGTGTGGACGGTTACAGAAGTAAAGAAGTTGTTAGATGGTGTTTCCCTATTCGGGGTCGGAAAATGGACGCATATCAAGAAATCCCTTTTTTCATCATCGGATCATCGAACGTCTGTAGATTTAAAGGTACTTTTTTTTTCTATCATGAACTCATATCAACATTTTACATTTTATGTAATTACAATTTACCAGAGGGTCTTTTATTAACAGTTCTCCGTTTTTGTCATTTTGATATATTTCGACAGGACAAATGGCGAAATCTTTTGAAAGCAAGTGCACCAAAAGAGAGTAGAATTGAGGTTAGTCCTATTGCATATTAAAATGATTATAGGTGAAATTTGATTCTTATGTTTACTTTTAGCCTACACAACTAGTACAAAATATAAATCAATGTTTAGTGGCTTTTTAGGCACATGATAGATTAGAAAGTTCTAATTTTTATCTTTTTAAAACCAAGATCATCCCAAAGTTCTGATCATTTTTTCTTTATGTTATTAAAAATTTGTAACTGACTTTTATATATGTTTGAAATCCTGCTGTGGGTTGGTGGTGAAAACGGGTTGGAGCCGAAACGGGCTCCTTTTGAGTGCGGGTCAAGAAAGGCTTGTTTGACCCACTTTAGCACTTTTAAGTTCGTTTTAGTATCTTATAAATCCTTAATGCATTATATGTGACACACACACACACACACATTTTAGATGTAAAGAAGTTAACCTCATAAGACGTGTACATTTTGTTTCAACGAAAAAGGTAAAATTGGAGAAAATGTTTATTTACCTCTTCTGAGTGGTAAATAAAAAAATCCGCATATATAAAAAAATGCACATATATGCATATAAATGCGCATACAGTGCGTGTGCATATATGCATTTAGATAAAAGACTTACCAATTTTATATATTTAAAAATAAATCTTAAAAATATTGAAATCTACATGCACTCTAGTCAATATATATAGTAACTAGTACAAGATTTCGGAAATCTCAGCATATTATTGGTTCTAAAATAAACGCTCTCCTATATGTGTATGTCAGTATGTGTATATGTGTCTGTTTGTGTATAAGGTAAGCAATTGAGTAGTTGACTTCTAAGTTTCAAAACATTTGACTCGTCTCTGAAGTGAAAACATGTTATTGCAGGATGGACATAGGCGAAGCCAGTCATGGCGGCCTTTACCCAAGATGATCTTGTGTCGTGTGAGAGAACTGGCGTTGGTTTATCCGTACCAACAAGAAAAGAGTGCGAAGATTTCTAAATCAAAATTCCAACAGCTTTCATCTCCTGCTAAAAGAGCTTGTGCATAGAATGAATAAAAGTAGGAATGGAGGAAAAGTGACTTTGATTTCCACATATTACTTGATGATAAAGCTAGATATGATTTTAATTACTTGGAAATATGATGCATTCTATCAAATTTTTTCGATCGGTTGATATTTATATTTAGGGGCACAACCATTTAGATGAGATTCCGGTCAAGCGAACCCATAATTTATTTTAATTTTTTTTTAATATGCAAAATAGGTTATTGAAAGTCGATTAAACCCCTGGATTTAATAAAATTGACCCGAAGGACAACATGAAACACGGCTAAAAATTGTTATTGACGTTGTGTTAAAGCCACTATTTTCTTTCATATAGGTTGTTAATTCGATCACTCTTGATATTTAAGAGAGAAACAAGTAATTAGTAATTGGAATCCGTTTTAAAAACAAACTCACAACATCTCTAATGGTACTGATATGGTCACCGTTAGGATTGCAAACAAAACCAGCAAACCGATGTCTACCATTGCAAGTGGCCACATGAAGGAGAGGCGGAGCAAAGCGTTTGGAATCGCAAACTTCTACAAACTCTTTTGTGAGTGAGAAAATGAGATTAAATACGGTGCTGATAATGTAGAGTTGCTTGAGAATAAAACTAGCTACCACCACTCTATTAAAAACGCTATTTGTGGTTGCTCTATTTAAGAGCACCCATAGTCGGTGACTTCTAACATGCACCCGTCCACCGCATTTGTAGTACACTGACAGCTCTCTTTCACGTTTGCAACGTCTCCCCACATCAAATTCCTTAAGTTGACAAACCCATTGCAAAGATGTCTAATAAATATATATCTTAAAAATTAAAATGAACTAAAATAATATTAATAGCATCATCCTAAAAAATCAGCAAGACATGGTATGGCATGACAACTAGAACAAACAGTTCCTGGGCAGATACACACGTGCAGATACTTAAATGCCAACCGTTGATTAGTTATCGTTTAGTGAGATCAAAGTGGAAGTGAAAAATGATGTCCGTTATCATTAACCGAGATCTTGTTCGTGTTCTTCTGTTAAGATATACGAACATTAATGGACGGTTCATAAACACTCTATTGAACGAAAATTCGTGTTCGCTCGTTAAGGCATTTAGCTTGTTTATGTTCGCTTGTTAATTATGTAAAGGGACACTAATTGACAATAACGAACACAAACGGATAACCGGACACTAATGGACAAACAAACATAAACGGTTAAATATAAATTCGAGAATAATAACCATTAAATCAAACACAAAATCACCCAAATTTTCATAAGTATACCACATACATTGCAAAAAACACTTAACAAAGGAATCATAAACATAATAATATCAAAAATAATGTCTCGGAATTCAAAGTCCACAAATCTTTTAGCATTTACCAATGAGTCGATAAGGGAAAGAGAAGCAATATGCATACGGTTGAAATGGAATTAAGGGTAAGAAAAAAAATTTATAAAATAGTAATGGTAAATATTTAATAGACGAACGTAACCCGGACGGACATATAGTAGCATAACCAAACGGACGGTTACGAACAATTAAACGACCACGGCCCTTTTCATGTCCGTTCATTAATTTAACCGAATGCGATTCTTTTGACATGCGCATTTATTAACTAAACGAATGAACACAAATGAACTTTCCATCGAACGATTTGTTGTTGGAAGTTAGATTTGCTTACGCCTTACTATTAATATTTGTAGAAAAAGGGGTATGGCCGTAATTAATATTTGATATTTTATTTAATATATAATATTTGATATATGGATGCAGAAGCTGCCAACTAATCATCATACCTCAAATTATAACTAGGGAACCTGTTCTGCAACACACATGATCATAACTTATTCTCTCCAAGTCTCCAACAATATAATATGTTCATCCTTCATTTGGGATAATGTGAAAACATTTAGATTTTGTCACAATTATTCCAACCTTTTTGTTATAAAAAAGCGAGTTGAGTCGAGCTTAAACAAGTATGGGTTACGTTTAATCTTGAATTAAAAAACCTATTTAATAAATGAGCGTGAACCTTTAGTCGAATGTAATTCTTAAATTAGGTTGATGCTTCTATATATGAGTCGAGTTTAAACGCGTGTGAATTGTGTATAACCTTGAGCCTCTAGTCATGTGTAATTTTTGACTTAACTCGTAAATAACTTTTTATGAGTTTTTATATCTTCCAGTAACCAAATGGTTGATATATTCCAAGTATGCATTAATTTGTCGATCCGTTGTTGTGTTTAGTTTGAATGAATTCTATATGATTTATAAACTCTTATGGCTAGACCCTTGTACTTCAATGTTGAGCTTTCATCTTGAGTTGTTTTGAGTAATCTTTCATAATTTGTACGTAAAGAAGAACAAATCATGAATGTTTGTATGTAGTATTTAATTTGTTGAAAATTTCAGTAGTTAATAATTATTAAAAAAGAAGGCTTTCTTTATTGTGTATGGATACACTAACAACAAAATAATTAAATAAAAGCGTTAATCTTAATAGTTAGATATTGTTTGATATGCAAGAATAAAAGACGAAATGAAATTGATCATTCATAATGAATGAAAGAGAGTGTTTGATTAATGGAATGAATACTCCAAATCACATATTACCTGATCCATTTTATTCCCTAAACACTAGGGCCGTCCAAACCGCTCGACGCTTGAACTCGCTCGCCGCTCGCTTGGAATTTGCTCGAAAAATTTGCTTGAACTTACATAAGGACTTGATTTTTGTTAATTGTAAGTTCAAACAACCGAATTGAAGCATTGTTTCGTCGTTTTGTAACACCATTTCGAACGAAGCTTTACATCAATCGACTCGTATCCTCCTTCCAATCAAAAACCCTAAAACATTAGTTTGAAATTCGGAAAAAAGTATGACGCCGCTAAGTCATTTTTAACGGGGGGCCATTGGGGGCCAACTTTTTTTAAATTTGGGACCGCCAGCAGTGATAAAATGAATAGGGATTATTATCGGCTAATAATAGTAAATAGGGATTATTAAAATCCAATAAACCTTAAAAATTTTCCTATTCCGTCAATTTTATAGTTTTATTAGTTCGATTCAAGTTTTTAGAATATTGAAAGTTTGTTTGGATGTTCATTATATCTCACTTCAAACTTCTTTCTCCTAAAAATTTACAACCTATTATACGTTTGTCTAAAAACTACTAATTTGTTTAAAAATATATTATTTACAGCCTTCAAACTTGTTTCTTATTGAAAATTTTAAAGTGAAAAAGAAATAAAAATTGCTCGAAATGCTCGATGTTCGATCGTAAAATGCTCGGTTCGATTTTGGCTCGTTTCGTTTTCGTTCGGTTCGAATTTCAGCCGTTTGGTTCGGTTCGGTTGTAAACGAGCCAAGCAACGAGCAAGCCTTCGCTCAGTTCGGCTCGGCTCGTGAACAACTCTACTAAACACTGCAAATTCATAACATTCAACCCCCTCCCCCTCTCCTCTTTCACCGTACATCACCTTCACTGCGACGACTGCTCCCTGCCACCGTACATCACCCAACACTGCTCCCTGCCACCACCACCACTTCCACCCGCAACCGCCAACCAATGGCTGCCGGCCACCTTCACCTACCACTACTGCCACCACTGCCATTGCTACTCACCACCAATTTTATTTTATTCCTTCATATTTTCATGTCTATCAAAAAACACAAACTGATAATTCATTTTATTCCTACATGGTAATCAAACAAAACAATCAAATTGTAATAATTCATTCTATTCATTTGTATACTCTATACCAAACACCAAACACACCCCTAAGAAATAAACTATATAAGGTAAACAACTGGGATATCTTAGAAACATTAATGTCATATAGTTACCACGTATGTGGTACATATGTATAACTTTCTAAGGTTCGTATGTGTATTTTCGTGAGTTATATATGTCTTTTTATTTATTTTGATTTAGGCAAAAACTAATAATATATAAAAAGAATGAAAATAATTTTAAAGTTAAACAAATTATTGGTTAAAAGAGGTTTATACGACAACTAAATTCAAATTACATGAAAACAACGATGCTACTGTATTATTTTATGTAAAATTATATATAAATTATAATACAATTTCTTCAGCGACCCGAACCTTGTAAATCTTTAAACCTGGTTTATAGTCATACAAAAACCGAAAAATAAAAACCAATAAAAAAATTCATGAATCCGTGATCTACACTTCATTTATTCTACAAGAAGTTTACTTGTATCCAATGATAGAACTTAGTTCTAGAATAATGTTACATAATACTATACCATAAAAAGATAAACCAAATATAAAAAGGCAAAAATGTATGAATTGGTTTAACACTTGTGAAAAGTCTCAGTCAGGATGATGGTTAATGTGGATATATGATCTGTTGATGTAGGATTTGAACCGACCAGCTGCATGAGGGGATGAATCATTAGGCTGGATTTCATTTACTCGCCAATTTTATGTATCTCGTGAGCCCAAAGGGTCCCTCTCACCACACCTTTCATCACAACCTGGTGATTTGATGTACACATGGTTCGAACTTCGAACCACATAAAGCCAATCCATATATGTAACGAACCATAAATGGTTTTAAAGTACACCCTCCCGATTGTGACTTGCTATAAGCTGGTTAAATGTACCGAAGCAAGTCGAACGGTTTGACCAATTTAAGTCCCAAGCGTTTCTGTTCATGATTCGGGTTTTTTGTTGCTTAGTGAGTCAACGGTTGAATTTGATTTGAAGCTTATACTGACCATCTGGCCTTTATTATTAACTAGATGGGAGCCCACGTGATGCGACGGGGATGCGCACACAAATCCAGCATCTAACACGTAACCCCAGTGTTAGCATGTGCGAACTTGCAACGGTACGTGTGTAACCCGACGATGGTATGCACACAATGAGACACCAGGCGCGTAATCGGTGTCGGTAAGTGCGTCACAAAACGCTTGTGCATGTGCAATCCCGTTGTGGTGAACGCATAACGCGTCATCGTACATGTAATTGATGCATTACATCGTTGTAACACAAAACCTGTTCTGACCTAACCCTTTCGACCTGAACCCATACTAACTTAGCACGGACCAAATTAACCCCTTTTTTATATCAACCCGTTCCAAACCTAATCTGGTATGTCCCATGACCCGAGTCCGCCTGACATGCCCCGTTGCCCATACATAACATGTAATTTTTAAAAATTTTATAAAGTATAACAATGCCATACTCGTTTTAAAGAGGATAAAATGCTCGTTTTTATTGTGTAATTTTTTTTTTTGGAAAAATATTGATGTGTGAAAATATTATGGTCGTTAAAAAGTCATGGGGGTAGTTGATTTAGAATAAGGGTTAAATATGTAACTATTTAATAGTTAACAAAAATTGATTTGAAGTTGAAGGACCATTATTGTAACTATTTTTGAATGCATAATGTTTAACCGTGTACGCGTGATTAAAAGACCATGCTACCCCTATATTTTCAAAATTTTATGCATTACCGATTATACAATATGCAACAATAATAACACCTCTTAAAATTTAAGAATCTCATATTATACATATTATATATGATATAGATATAATTATTAGCATTTGTAAAATATCTAGGTATGACATGTATAATAATAATAATAATAATACCATCTTTATCATTAAAAACTTTTAATACATAGTAATAAGTAAAAAAGAAAATCGATTATAACCATCAAAACCGAAACTTTAAACTGGAAAAACCAAGAGATTGAGGACAGCCACCCAACCAGTTTGGTTTGTCATTTTCCTAAATCATAAACGGCGGTTCAACCTAGAGTTTTATTTAAAATCAGCTGAACTAGACCATAAACATCGCTAATGTATTATCCTAACAAATTAAACCTATTTAGGATGATTCTTCTTCATCAGAATCTTTTTTGTATTTAAATCGATCAAAATCCGTACTAAAATATCAACATCATCGATTTCATATAGGAAACTAAATCAATCAAAACTCACTACAAAATCGGAGTTGCGGGTAATACACAAGTGTTAATAGAAAATGACACTAAACTTAGTTTTAATCTTGAAAGTGAAAGTTGGGTACGGGTGTGTACACCTCATGTACAGCCTTTTTTTGAAAAATATCATACGTGTGTGTGGTTGTGGGACAAAACAAGCACAAATGGATATTAATATTGTACACCTACCTTCTTTATGACACTTGGGAATTCCTGCTTCAAAGACCAAGATTTTATGGTTATACCGCTAATCATCCTTTTAAGTTGTACCGTACAACCCAATAATTGCAATTTGTGTGGAGATCAAGAACAAGATACCCATCTTCCTACCCTAAATCTATGATTGTATGGGGTAGATCTTCTCCACTTACAAACCACAATACAAAATACCATTATAAGAAAAAGATTCTTCTATCTATGAAAAGCAATCAATTTATATTTAAAAATAAGATAATCTTCAATGATTATCGTAAAGGTAAATGCGGTATTCCCCTCTTAACAGAGTTTTGCATCCGAATCAAACTTTCACTATAAATTCTTCGAAAACTAAGATAAACCTTTAAGGAGAATACATTTGTAAGAGTCTAGTTTTGCTATGGTAAAGTTAGTTTTTGCAATATTTCTGCCTTAAACCTCTTGTAAGCTGCTACGTTTTATCATGTTCCACTGATTAGTATGGTATTTATGTGTCATTTATTCTTGAAGAAGATTTAAATGTTATTTTTTAAGTCTAGATGTTTTGTTGGTTTTTGTATGCCATAATTCTAAAATAACAATAAGATTTAACTTTCACTTGTTATTTTTTATATAAACAGTTGTCTCGGTTTTAGTCCCTCATACTAGCAAATGAAAAGTTTTTAGTTCAATCACCTCAGATTCATTAACGGATGTAAAGTTTTTCTTTTAAAAGATTTGACCCGTAATTTGCAAAAGTAAATTTTAAGGTTGGGCCTATAGTAGACTTATCTAGAAAGGAAAAGGCATAACCAAGTAAAATGGGACAAGCACCGAAAAAGCTCTCATTAAAAAGACTTAAGTGCAATATGAAAGTGATGCTAGTATCATTTTGGTCAACAACTCACTTGCCACTCATCTAGTTGTAATGCATAAAAGCCATTTTAACATTAGATAACCATAATAAGTCAATCTTCAACTCAATCTAAACCCACTCCCTTCTCAAGAAAAAGAGATGCACTATGAGTCAACCCTCAACTCAACCTCAATCCCCTACCCCACCCCAAGAAAAATTACATCTTGCATCTCAAGAACTTGAAGAAAAAGAGATGCCAAGTTTCAAAGTGAGACCCACAAGTTGAATATATAAGATTAGATAATAAAAGGATGGTATGGAAGGCATGGGATAAGCTTCTTGGACAAAGTGCAACTCCAAAAATACTTTTAATTCCTGCATGTTACTTTGGAGATATTGTAAAATATTATATTCATGTGGAAATAACTTCAAATGTAAAAATAAATCCCCTTTGTTCGTACAAATTCGTATCATTGGAATATAATATTATTTTTAACCCCATGAACACAAACTCAAACTCATACCACCACTCTAGCTACCCATCCCTCTATCTCACTATACATACATATATGTGTACACATTATATACACACATAATAATCCCACATTTAATGAGATATATTCAACTCAACACTATATATGCTCCCTCCCACCCCATTCATACCAACATCGCATTCTTTCTTTTACACAAACACAAAAGTATACATACATATACACATACACATATATACATATACATATTTGTAAACATGAAGAATGGGAAGGTTTTAAACTCATGGATCAAAAAGTGGAGAAAGATGAATGATGGAGGAATCATACCTTCATCTTCAACTTGTGACAAGTGTTGTCAATGGGCTTTTAGATGGCCATTATCCATGAATCAAGACAACGAAGGTTCGATTCCAAGAGACGTCCCGAAAGGTCACTTGGTGGTTTATGTGGGCAAGAACCAGACTAGGTTCGTGATAAATGTGAAATTACTAAAACACCCTTTGTTCAATGCGTTGTTGGATCAAGCTCGCGAAGAATATGACTTTAGTAATGATTCCAGGCTCAGTATTCCTTGTGATGAGGATATGTTTTTGAGTGTAGTACGGTGTGCCACATCACCGCGGGATAGAAGGATCCCATTGTGCCTTTGACTTTCGTGTGAAGTCAAGTGAAGTATTCCTGCAATATTGTTATATGTGTTGTGTAAAGAGATGACATTAATATTGTATGCAAGTAGTTGTTGTTAACTATAATATGAAAAATGAAACCTGTTTTTTGTATGGTAATTGTTTGTTAATAGTTATGAAAAATGCAACCTACAAATGATGCATATAAAAGACACCCAAAATCTAACTAGTGATAATTTGGATAGTGAAATCTTTATGTTATGTTCTCTAAAACATGTGTATATAATGACAAAATATTTGGGGCTTTCTTTCCTTTTAGGCAGCCATTGCCCATGAGTTGTGGACCGGCCCAAAATATGATAACTCAATCATCTATAGGGTTACTTTGACCGACCATGATTTCTTGTACTTTAATGTGCCAAGGCCTAAGGCTGAGGGGTGCGGAGCGCGAGAAAGGGCGCAAGTGGCGAGGCGGTCGCGCCCCGGGGCGCGAGGACCACACCACCGAGGCGCTATAGGGGCGCGAGTGCGGAAAAAGAGGCAGGCGCGGGTGGGCTAGCGGCTGGGGGGGCGTGAATGTGGCTTGGGATGCGTGAAAAAGAGCCGTTGGGTGGGTTTTGTTAATAAAAAAAAAAAATTTCAAACCCTATATATTAACATACCATCCGGAACACAAAATCAAACTCGATTTTCAACCTATATCAAACCCAAACAAACACCAATATCACATACCACACCCAAAACCCAAAATCACCCCATCTTCCAAACCTTTTTTTAAAAACATGGCTGGAAATTGGTACCCAAACCTAGAATCAGATTACAGTTACGACGATTTATGGTCGGCACCGGACCAACCGATGTTTTATTCGGGGTCGCAACAACCATCCGGCTTTCAACCATCCAACATACAACCGTCTCCTAACTTTGTAGTTCCGGAGACACAAGAACCAGAACCAGAAGGTGAAGCTGCGGGACAAAGAAGACGCGTCCACCGGAAAAAACAAGTTGCAACGGACGGGTCGGGTTCGGCTTCGACCGGAAGGGCGAAACGGAAAATCACTCCGTGGTCATCGGATGAGAAGGAAGCCCTGTGTCGGGCTTGGATAGCCATTTCTGAGGATCGGCGTTGCGGTAATTGTTTTAACGTTTTTAAAAATGATTTTAAAAAAAAGTTAAATAAAAAAGTTAAATGACTTACAAATTTATTTATGCATTTTGCAGCCGACTACCAAAAGAGCAAGGTCTTTTGGACAAAGGTTAGGGAGACGTTCTATTCGCTCGTTGGGAGTACAGAGCGGAACCCCGATATGATTTCGGGTCGGTGGACCGAAATCAGAAAATTTGTCGGCTTGTTTACTAATCTGTTCAACAGGAACGCCGGTCGTATGAGACCAAGTGGCAGTGACGATTTGGCGGTCTATAATTTCACTGTCGAAGAGTGGAGGCAGGAGTGCCTGCGGAGGTATGGGACGGTGAAGACGTGGGACGGTGTAAAGGTGTGGGAGAGGTTGAGAAGGTGTTCCAAGTGGGTTGAGCTGGTGGCGCCGGACCTTGATGCGGAAGTAGGGCCGAAACGGACTAAAACTAGTTCGTCTGGAGCGTACAGCACTTCCGCCGGGTCGGATTGCCGGGTTGGATTCGACCTAAACGTTGCGGGGGAGGAAACGTCTTCACCGCCGAGGAGGCGGCCATTGGGAAGGGACGCCAGGGGGAAAAAACCGGCTGAGGGGGAAGCCGTAAACATCAACGATCTTGTTGAATCCCTCAATAAATTCAACAAAACCATGGAGGTGGTCTCTATTGACAAAAAGGAAAAAAAAAGAATGAGAGATTTGGACTTCCTTGCAAGAGACTTCAGCCACCTAAATCCGGTCGACCAAATGCTGATGGAAAAACAAAAGGAACGTATCCGGAAGAGGTTGATCGAAGAAGACGAAGCCGAAGAATAAGAATAATGTTTTTCTTTAGTACTTTAATTTTTTTTTATATATTAATGTGTTTTTTTAATTAATGTGTGTTTTTTTAAATAATTTCTTGTTTTTTTAATAATACGTTTTTTTAATACATTTATAAAAAAATAAAAAAATAAACCGCTCGCGCCCCCTCTCGCGCCCCTCCACACCATGGCCCGGGGCGCTATCACCACTACCAACACCCATCTTATCAAGTTTCTCTCTCTGCCACACGTCACAATATTATTGGCTCGCGCCCCCACTCACGCCCCCTCTCGCGCCCCCCACACCCCTCAGCCTAAAAGAATTTTTACATTGTCTGGCCTCTTATAGACTATTTTGAATCATTTATGGGGTTGAGTAGCAGACCACTAATTCACAAGTTTGTACCTTTTTTTTTTTCATTTTTATCTAGATGACTTAAAAGATTCAGGAGCAAGGATGATATTTTGTTCATGCATGTTAGAACGAATCAAACAGATACTCCAACATAACTACTTTAAATTCAAGATATCTAATGGTAATATTCTAAACTGTAAATACTAAACTTTAAAACACTACTACGAAAAAGGAGTATCGTTCACGGAAATTTACTCCGAAGGATCTCCTAAGGAAAGCAAGTGCATCATAAAGAAAGGGTTGTTATATACAAACATCAGCCCCATGGTGTGTGAATAAGCTATACGGATCGTATAGGGCCTATACGAGTCGTATAGGCGTCACTTATTGGCATGCGTACGGAGATGACTGTGTGACGGCTTTTTGCAGTCCATACGAGCCGTATAGACCCTATACGAGCCGGATAGATATTCTAGCTCGTATATACCCTATACAAGCCGTCTGACCTTTACGAGCCGTATAGGATCTATACAACTCATATAGACAGCATGTCAGCCTTTACTTTGACCAGAGATTTATAAATATTTTATGGTCTATACGAGCCGTATAGATGGTATGTGACCCGTACAGCCCAAGTATCAGCTTTTTTTGCTCAAACCATGTAAGATTTTTGGGTTGCTTTATAATTCGTCACCCAACAACTTCTATTTCATTTGTCATGTATCTTTAAGGCATTGAACTACTATAATTTTATAAAGGCTATATTTCAAAAGCTGAGTTAACACGAGTCAAAACATCTATATTAACAAACGAAATTATTTTTATAGCAATTATATTTCAAAAGTTTAGATAACTAATACGGGTGTCAACCAAAATGGATTGCATGACCACATCTAAAAAGCTGTTATCTAGAAACGCTCATGTTGTTCGTAGGTTGTTATGCATGAAGCAAAATATATACTATTAAATTACGTGTTTCTATTTTGTAACCAACTCGAATGTTATTTTTAATATTTTGTAATTGTAATCTTAAAAAAAAAGTCTATACGAGTCAAACAGACTCTATATGAGTCGTATAGCCCTATATGGCTCGTATAGGGGCTATACGATACAAAAAAATAAAACTGACACTCTTTGACTGAAAATGACTTGACTCTACACCTATACGAGTCGTATAGACGCTATACGACTTGTATAGGCTCTCCTGGTGTTTGAATAACCTCCATGGTGTATGAATAACCCAAGCCTAAAGAAAATATCAATTCACATATATTTGAAAATTTCAATGTTTATTTTTTTAACAAAATAATGTATAAGCGCGATACCCAACAAATACCCAATGGATATATCCCGAGTACGAGACATGGTATTGCAATCGGGTTTGAGACATGAATTACCACTAACCGTCCTATTGCCATCCTAATTCCCGCTCAGACTTTTCAATTGTTTGTCAGCTAATGGCCCATAACTGACCTATAGTTCATTGGTAGCCGTTGGTGGTTTGAGGACATGATTTTGGATTAGATACCGGCTCAGACTTTTCGGATGCTTATCAGTGTAGGGCCCATAAATTAGTTAACACTCAATATGAAGCAAAATTCATGATGATTTTAGCACAATTAACACTAAATCTTTGAGCAAACCTTTAAGCACTTTTTGACCAAATGTGTTCCGATAAAAGTATCATCTTTTGATATAACAGAGAAGTAATAAAGAAGCCAATGATGTTGATTTCTTTGATACACTTACGGTTGAGATCTTTGACGACTAAAATGACATTAAATGTTTGGTAGGTTACCCTTGAAACTAATCCTTAATGCATCGTCCAATGTTGCTATGGCCTTGCTTATGCTCTGGCTTGACTAGTTAGACTCGTTTGTCGTGACCCATAGTTACAAAGTGCAATAGTTTTGAAATACGCTTGGTGATGTTCTGACCAGCTATAGTCCGAATATCTGAGTTGTAGCATTTCGAGCTTATTAAAATTGATGAGAAATGTGTTATCTTATCATTAAATATTTAGATGAATTACATAGTTACGTGGTGTCTGAACCATCTTCTCAAGGGAGATCATTTCCTGTGTTTCATAAACATTAAATAAGAAAAGATTTGAACCGAAATAACGAAAACAATTCAAATCCCACCAATTTGCTTATGAATTTTCTTTTAAACTGAGTTTTTTGGTGTTATATTCATATAATTATAACTAGTGTCCAAATCAACCTTTATATTTTATTTTTTTATTACCATATCATATTATAATTGCTTAAAAGGAAATCATATCAAAGAGTTCTAATATGAAAAAAAGGTTTAAAAAAAGTTAATAACACGATTAAAAGCACCGAAATGAATATCTTTGTTTCAAATGTAATCTTAGCTAGAAAATTTTGGACCAATAATAATTATTAGTATTTGTTATTCATAAATTAATTATTAACGTGTCTAAAGAGTAAGCAAATGAGCAATATCGATATGTTTGAATTGGGGGTTTGAGAATTGAACATTGATGAAATAAGCAAATGAGTTTGTCTCACATTGTATGACAAGAAACATTCAATGGTGGCATTATGCTCTCAGGCTGTCAGACGCCACATGTGAAACATACACCATCAGTGACGCCATGTGTAAGGCATACAGTGGCGGCAGTATGTTCTTGGGCACGAGACTGGAGCGTCGTGCGTAATTTGACGTCTTGATGGCGTACTTTGCATTTCGCCCCCCTGAGAGTTGTCTTAGTATTTTGTTATACGCCACATGTGAAACATACACCAGTAGCAACACCATGTGTAAGGCATGCATACATGGGAGACAAGTGTCCATTGTCGTATGTGCATGTAAGACACATGTCCATCATATAAGTGTGTATGACTCTTGAATCCATGCAACCATGGAGAACACTAAAAAGTCTCAATGATCATTTCTAACTTTCTCGACCCGTACTCTCATTCATATATGGTTTGGGTGCTAGGTTAAACCCGATAGTACATACTGATTCAGCTTTTGTAAACTGAAAGACAGATAGGTTCATCAAGGTGGCCCGAAATCTGTTTAAGGGGTCCCATGCTGAACACAAATTCTCATCTATAACCGCCAACTTTAGTTTGTTCATTTTTGTAGACAGGGACTTGGTGTATACACTCGGAGGTGATGTTCAGCTCTTCGTCAACATGAGCTAGACGATGGTCAATGCGGTTTAGGCCCAGTTGCAACACGATGGTCAAACGCGAATCCAGTCCGGTTTCAACTTGTCGAAGATTGTTCAAGAATTCATGATTCAAGCACCGGTTAAACTCACACTATGAGTCAAATTATATGCATAAGTTGTATTTCATGTTATTCTCGGTTAAAAATATATACAATATATGTAATACAATTCCTCAAATATAGAAAGAAAATATGTTTTTGAAGTATGTTAATATCTTTTATTAAAAAACGTGACCAATTTCCTACGATTTGACCTTGTTCGGCTAACCACCTCTTAGTTCCATCTTAACCTATAATCAAACCCAACTTGCGTATGATCACCTTAGAATCTTGATAGCAACACACTAATCATGCATTGCTTAAATTCAAAATCTAGGTTGTTTTTGTTTTTTTTTCCATATATTTTTTTAAGCATTTATAATTAAGAAAGTGTTTATAGCAAAAAGAATCCCTCTCATCCGCTTGTTTGTGGTGCATCCATGATTCACCGTACCATCTACTGCACCTTTCAGCTACGTACGTGCTGGCCAACAAAATTAATTTTTATTTATTTATATATAAAAATCTGTTATAATAATAACGAAAATATTAAAAATAAAAACTAACAATAATAAGTTTAAGTTACATTATTGATTATTTTACAAATTAATATTACTTTCAATTTCAATACTATATAATTTTTTTTTGGGCGTATAAGAAATTGGGTTGATAATTAGTGTATGAAATATTCAATGCAAAATCGGTAAGCAAATATGTAAAGTTGAAAGTTGAAACTCTTGTTTTACTTGCTTATAAAAAGATAAATCGGTGCAAATTGAGCCGATAGAAACTCTAAGCGAGCCGAGCATTTTCGAGCATGAGTCTCAAATAAAACTTGTTTAGTTATAAAGTCGGAGCTTGAGCCTTGTATGAGAAACTTGTCGAGCTTTAACAAGCCTGGTATATTATAAATTTTTGCTTTAGACTTTTTTTTATTAATTTCACGCTGCACAAACGAGTTCGACCCGAGCTTAGGCTTGTTTAAGGTTTTTCTCAAAATACATAAATTTTAATATACAATTGTTCGTAAATTAACTGATAAATGATAGACGAACCAAGCCCGAGCATAAAAAAACAACTTACTAGCTGAGGGTGATCTTTAGATAAAAAAAACTCGAAACGAGCCAGACTCGATCTCGAGCTCTTGTAAGTCAAAACGAGCTTGAGCTTAGGAAAAAAAAATTTGAAACGAGCCAAGCTTGAGCTCTCGTTAGTCGAAATGAGTTTGAACTTTAGAAATAAAAAAGCTCGAAACGAAACAAACTCAAGCTCGAGCTCTTGTAATTCAAAACAAGCCAAGCTTTGGATCAGCCCAGCTCGTTTACACTGCTAGTTAGTTAATAAATAAGTAATCACCAGTCTATGATCCATGGCATGAAATGAATTGAAGAGAAAGCAGAAACTACTGTAATAAATTACTTGGCTGTAGCTGTAATTCTTCTTCCGTAGACGATAATAATATTAATCTATCGTGGCCACCCATTTCACAATACACACCCACTAAGCAATTCCTCACTGATTCTTGTAACCGTTTTTATTCTCTCTCTCTCTATTTCTTGTCTGTTTTTATTGTTGCTGATTAAAACAGAGTTTTTATTGTGCGTTTTTTAGCTCCTCTGTTTTTCAATATCAGTGTGAGTTTACACATACATACATACATGCATACATTCTTTCATCAATATGTTAAAATAAAAACCTAGGGTTTCTAATATAACAGAACCACCATTCAATCTGCACAATCAACCTCTCTGCTCTGTTATTAATTAAGTCAATACAAAAATTACCCCCTTTAAAAAAAAAAAAAAACTTTTGTGTGATTTAGACATGCATACAGCATACTCACATATAGATTGTTTGTTTGTGTGTATGTGTTAATTTAGGGCAAGTATGGGTTTTGGCTGATATGCATGCTCTGTGTCAATTTGGGTATCGTGAATGACAAAATTACCCCTCTTCTTTTGTGTGATCTAAAACATTCATACTTACATGCATGGATAGATAAATAGTTGTATATATTATCTGTCACTATGTGTTAATTTGGGGCATAAAAGGGTTTTTGTGTGTTTTTAGTGTTTTTTTTTCTTTTTCTTTTTCTTTTCTTAACTTTGTGCTATCTTCACATTCATAATTACATGCATGGAGGGATAGATAGATAAATACATGTTTATTATTATTATTATTATTATTATTATTATTATTATGATTATTATTTGTCTGAGTATGTTAATTTAGGGCATAAAGGGGTTTTTGTGTGTTTTTACATTTTAGTGTCTATGTTGATCTGCATAGAAACAAACCTAGGGTTTCTGAAAGGTGTATTTAGAGCACAATCTAATATACAATGTTTAACTTCTGTAGGTTGAAGAAGACTGGATGGTGAAAAGACCAAAATACCCCTGAAGATGAATGCAAGCGAGTCGTCGTATTCGAGTCTTTCGAGGGCACAGAAACAAGAAACACTTAGGGATTTGATAGAGAGGACAAGGAGTGGGAAGCGACCCCTGCGTAACGAACGCAATACTACCAAAAGAAAGAAATTAAATTCACATTTTTATAAAAAGTTTACTCGAATCCGTAGAAAAAAGGTGAAAGTGTTGAATGATACTAACGACACACCTGCTGCGGAATCTTGTTCGTTCAAAAAACAAAGGTGATTTAGTTAATGACATATTTGTTCATACATTAATCTTTATTTATTCGCGTTTTAAAAAGTTATCTGTCTGTAGATTATGTTTTGGACAAGAATGTGGAGAGCGTGTTTGTGTTCGTCTGTCTGGTACAAAAGACAAGATCCAATCTGGTGTGTATTATGTTGTTTAGATCTAAATTAATATCGTTTAATTTTTTGGTGTGGTTATTGTTAATGATGTTCCTGATTAATATCATTTAGTTCCAATATTTACTGATAGCTATTTGTTATGAACATGACAGGCTGCAATGAGTTAGTAGCTGATTTTCAGTTTGAGGTCTCGACCGAAACACATAATCATATTCTTCCTTATGTTAACAAGCTTCGTGATCACCTGAACAGAGCTCAAAATGCTGTATTATTTGACGGGCAGGTGAGATTTTTTGTTTAGGTATGCATTAACATCTTTCTTTTAACAAACAAAAGATTTAAGTAATTAGATGTTGCAGGAGCGGGTAGTTAAGGTGGTTTCTTTTGTGTCATCATTGTTGGATAACACGAAGAAGCCTATTCTAATAATAGCTTCTCTCGGTGCTCTTTCCTTGTGGGAAATCGAGTTTTCAAGGTGGTCAAAGTCGCTCAATGTTGTAACATACAAAGGGGATAAAGATGCCCGGGCTGCCATTAGAGGTTCAGACTTTCAAGTCCTTGTGTCTTCTCTTGATGTCATTGTTGAGGTACACAACTCTTGATCTTATATGAAACTAACACAAATTTATGTATGAATTATATTAATCTTGTTGTATTGCAGGACATGGAAACGCTTGATCGTATTAGGTGGGAAGTGTTGGTGATAGACGAGTGCCAACGCCCCATGTTTTCAACGCATCTAGAGAAAGTTCAGATGCTTATGGCTGATATGAAGCTGTTAACAGTTTCTTGTGAATTAGTGGTGAGTTTCCTCAATTCATTTTATCTCACACGAGCCAAAAGGCAAAGGTGCCAAATTTGGTCAAACGGGCTGAAAGCCAACTCAACTCTTCTTTGGTGCACTAATCCTAAACAAACGAATATGCGGCAACCCGACCCGGACCGTTTTGATCCGCGGGCCCTGCTACTACTGCAGACTACAATCAAACAAATTGAAACAATAGATTAAACGGGAAACACGGGTCACATTGGTCAAACATACTGAAAGTCAACTTAAGTATATGTTTACTGCAATAGTTATAAACAAATGCATGTGCTGTCAATAAAAAATAAAAGGGAACTGAGTCAATTTGGTAAAACGGGCTGAAAGTCAACTTGAGTCTATGTTTAGTCAAATTGGATAACCTGGTTCAGCGTGGTTCAACCAGTAATAAGATGACCATTTACATAATTAGTTAATTTCAGTATTATCATTTCAGGATATTTGTCAGAGCTACAAACATATTCTTTCAATAGTTGATCCTAAATACGAAAAAACTCATACCGATGCTGACATGGAAATGAATTATGATATTAACACATTGAAAGAAATATTGTCACCATTTATAGCATTCGAGTGCACGCTCCGCACCCCTGATCTTGACGAGTATTGGGTCCCGGTTCGTCTTTCTTGTATGCAAATCGAGCAATACTGTTCAATTTTAGCTTCAAATTCAGATACACTCTCTACATCTTTAAGAAGCTCTCCACTCCATGATATTCTCACCGAGATCCAAAAGGTTCTTTATTTTCTGTAGTGTTTCACATTCTGTTTCGTAAATGTTTATTCTTAAATTTATTAATTATTTTTGCAGTGTTGTGATCACCCGTTTCTTGCGGACCCCACTCTGCGTAATTCTTCAAAAGAAGCTTCTTTGGTTGGTCCATTGGATGCTGAAATCAATGTCAGTGGAAAACTACGAGTTCTTGACAAGCTGCTGCTTGAGATTAAACTATGCGGTTTAAGAGCACTCGTTCTGTTTCATGTAAGTATATTCTTCAAGTTATTTTAGTTATGCACACACTCTACATCAGTTTGTTTATTTAAAGAATTGTTTTTGTTGATTGACAGTCGGCGGTTAATTCAGAGAAGATATCAACCGGACATATTTTGGATGATGTTGTTCATCAAAGATTTGGTGAGAATTCGTATGTATGTATACCCGGGAGGATTCTTACTAATGCTTCTCCTGTGAAGAGAAAAGAATTATTAGAAATGTTCAACAGCGCAGACAGTGAACGGTTCGTTTGCTTATGTGATTACCGTGCTTGTTATTCAAGCATTAGGCTTTCACGCTTGGACGTGGTCATATTATTCAACAGTGACCGCAACCCATCAAATGACATAAAAGCCCTCAAGAGGATCACCATTGATCCGCATCGTGAGCGGTTAAATATTTTGCGGTTGTATTCACCGTTCACGGTTGAAGAGAAAGCATTGATTCTGTCAAAGCAACGTATACCTGTTGACAGTTATGTTAGTTGGCGAGTTTGCCACCAGCTGTTAGGATGGGGCGTGTCTTACTTATTCAGTGAGCTACAAAGCTGCACCGACACCAGACCTCAGTCGTCTATAGACAATTTGCTTCATGAGATGTCATTCCTGTTGAGGAACACGGGTGCCAAACCGGCAAAATGCTCAATGATGTCGCGAGTAGTCACCCCTGTTGAAAGTATGCTGTTATTTGGTGAAACCGAAACGCGTGCAATAGAAAGTTTGTCTATTGATGAGTACTTGATTCACAATACACAATCTGTTTTTTGGAATAAAGTGGTCAAAGAAAGTCAACCTGGACCGGAAACGTCTTGTAACAGGTTGTCTCGGAGAGTTCAAAAGCGAGCCCGAAACTGTAATGAAGGTGAAAATGCTTCAACTACTCCCTCTTTTGTAAGATCAAAGCCGAGGAGTAAAAGAAAGTTGCTTAAGAATGTCGGAAGAAAATGGGCGGGTACGACAGTTATATTAACTAACTAACTAACTAACTAACCAACCAACCTTATTATCATATGTTTGATCATTTTACTGTTATTTCATACAGGGGCACATACACCTTTTGGTACTCATCAAGCATGTGAGACGGCTACCCCTTCAACTGCTTTGAATCCCGGAACAAATGAAGGTCAACAAAGTCAAAGCGAACAACCGCCACCTCATACTCTTGAAACAGAAATCGAAAGAATTCAAAGGGAGCGAGAGAAAATCGCGAAATCACATGAAGAAAAGGTTTTTGTTTTATTTTAGCTTTATTATTATTAATTGATGAAATATAAGATGATATAATGATGTTGTATATATGCAGGAATCGCTGCTTCTTGCTGAATGCGAAAAGGAGATTTCAGAGATCCGAAAGAAGTATGACGGGTTGATTCATGACTCGAAGACGTGTTTGACAAATGAAGATATAGTTCTTGAAGAGTATGAGAAGCTTGTTAATGTCAATAAGGTTCTTGCTGAGTTTTTGTCACAACATTGGCAGGACACTCCTATTCTAAAGAAACCGCAAAAAGGTATCTAATATAATATAACTTAATTGCTTTCACGAACATTATTTTGATTAATGTTTTGTTTCTTTTGATTACAGAAACTAGCGCGGTTAAAATTCTTCAAATACCTACATATGCACCGGTTCGGCCCATGAACCCGTGTTTGACGGGTGGTCCCACCACCGCCTACTTACCTGGGTCAGGACTCCGCTTTGCAGCCCCTCATCTAAGGTCAAACCCGTCATTGTCTGCACCACTCCATAACCGGCTCAACTATTATGAACCGTCTCTTGAGCCATTGCCCACTCTGTCAGCTGCCCAAACAGTTGACAAACACTCCCCTGTATAAAAACAGTTGACTTGACCAAGTATATAGAGATCTGACCGAGCTCCCCGTTGATAGATTTGATGATGTTGAAAGTGTGTCTGTTAAAGGGTAGCATTTTTGTTATGCAGACACATTGTATGTATGCTACCAGTATGCTTGCTTACACACATCAGGTGTTTTAGATATAGTCAACAAAGTCAACGGTTTCCGAGTGAGTGAGTTTTGTGAAGTGGCTTGAGTAACTCATTTGGGACGACAAATGTACTCATTCAGAAATATATAGAACTATATGCACACAAATTTATCAAGTAGTTGATTAGATAGATGCCCTTAGTAATTTGTATAGCAGAGGGACCAATAGCTCTTACTGAACACTTTAAAGTTAAAAATCTAAACAAATTAATTACTCAGAGGGACCATCAAACTTCTGGGATTTGCACTTCTGTTTCCAGGATAATTAAATGGCCCAGGTTGTCCCGAGGGATAATGAAGACCTTTTATTTTAAATTTTGTATGGTGTAAATGAAGAACATTTTTATTTTTTATTTTTACTTTTTTTATTTATTCTTTTCTACATAACATGCAGGTGTATCATGTCAGTATTTGGTCGAACATTATTGTTTATTTGCACCGACTTTGCGTAGGAATTCCCTTTGCAACACGTAAACGTTTATCATGGTTGGGTGTCGATCGACGAGTAAAACTCGATCTTCTATTGGAACCCTCTGGTAGTAGGTATAACCATGCCCGGGTAGAACCTTGGTTATGATTAAGACTTGTAAAGTGTTAGGGGTTTACAATGGACCACTTGAGCCACCTAATGCTTGGTATACAAGTCAAGAATGTGGGATAGAGTAGATCAGTTTGTTCATTTAAAATCTAATTGCACTGTTTATGAACATAAACGAATGTAAACAAACATAAACGAACATATGTGAACAAACGTAAATGAATATAAATGAGCTCAAACGAATAAATATAAAACATTAAGCATATTATTCATTCGCAGTTTCATCCAAAAATGAACATAAACGAATATAATGCACGAACATAAACAAACATAATAGATCAATATAGGTCTAAGTATATACATTTTGAATGAATATAACAAACTATTTTATAATAACAAACTAAATTAAAATCCAAAAAAGATATTCGCAATAATGTAAACGACACATAAACAAAACCCCATGGTATATAAATTGTGAATGAATCTAACAGACTTCATTACAATAAAAATAAAATAAAATAAATTAAATTCAAAAAAATATAGTCACAATATTAGAAACGACAATGCAAAAAACCCCACTTAATACGAGGGCTAAAAACTAGTTTGAAAATGATCTATATCTATATCTATACTATATAATAAATAAAAGTTTCCACTTGAATCTTGTCACATGTCATTATCTTATGCATTCTTACTCTTTTTTCCCCACCTCTCTCTCTCCTATTAATCAGACATTTTTAAAGTTCTTTTTATATATTTTTTGTTTAATGATTTCTTTAATTGCTTTTACAAAACACATTTTATTTTTAAAAAACGTTAGGTTTGTTTATAAAACATTTTTATAAACTGAAGATTTTCATTATATAACGCGTCAAATATAAATTATATCGTTTTATATATATATAAGAAAACATTTACATATATATGAAACATTTTAGCTCATAAAACTTACTTAGCGGGTTCATTGTTAAAAACACGTGAATCTTTAACTGAACCCAACCTGCCTTCTTTTCCCCAATAACCGTAATCTCTTTCTTTCTATCCATAAAAATATTGTCGAGATTTAGTGACCCGATTTGGGGAAATAATACATGAGTGACCTAATTGGGACACTTTTGAAAGTTGATTGCTATTTTATGAGATATTCCCTTTACTTTAGTTGTTACCATGTTTTTAGTGTATCGTCTAATGTTGTATCAAAAGAAGTATTTAGTGATTTATAATTTATTTTAAGATTGTGAATAGTAGTTGTAATTTAACTTCGTACTTGCTTAATGTATCAAAATTATATTTGAATTTCTAAACTAAATACAATTAATAATAATAATATATTAGTCGGTTATTATTAGAGGGTGTGTATATATTTGGGGCTATCCAAATATTAATTAATAATTAAGAAAGTTGAAGGGAGGTCGGAGACGGCTGGTACTTTTGTTTTCTTATATCCTGCTTGATTGTGTTCAAGTTGTTAGCTTTATGGGTTGAATTCGATTCTATGATTATTTAAACCGACTTGGGTAAAAAAGTTTGTTAGATAACTGATTATCGAGACACTTTGTTTTAATAAGTATCAAGCTTCCTGTGAGTACCTTATACAATGTGCAAGTTTTATCTTTCATGATATACCTTAATGAGCATCATTCGGTACTTCAGGTTTTTTTTTCCTTCTTGTTATGATTTATGTTTTAAGTATGATATATAAGTTTTGATGAAAAAAATAGTCTTTTTTTTCGTGTTTGACGGTGGATCAAGGTTAGTTACAGTTTATGGTTTATAAAAGCATCCAGCTTTGGATGTTTGGCACTTTATACTTGCATTCATCTTGTTACAAGTTTTGTCGTGCGTTTACATTCACATGTGTTTATTTCTAATTATTAACAAAATTTAAATTCAGTTACATTTATTTTAAGAGGTACTTTCTTTTTCTTATGTGGATCTCAAACTTTGTTATTGGTTTACTTCTGAAGCATATCTGTTTCGTATAGAGTTTAAGGGTCTAGGTTTTATTTGAAAACAAATATTTCTAGATTAAGTTTTTTATGGATGCTTTCGATGGAGCTGTAGAATCATACTTGTGCTTCCATATGTGATGGATTACCCACCCTATTCGTAAATCATCCTTGGTTGGTTGATCAAAACCTCGAAGAAGATAACAGAGACCATATTGTGTACGCTACACGGGACCCGCTATCTCAATACTGGTGTCGAATTCCTTCATCTCTCGGGAGACGCATCCAAGGGTTTTTTTTTATGGGTGCGTGATTCTCTCCAACCATCCACACAATGACATGTGGTCTCTTTGGAACCCCAAGACTCGTAAGATCATACGTCTCCCTTGCTTGATTTTGAAAAACGAAGATGTTATCCAACAATGTTGTTTGTCCTTGCCTCCCTCTGATCCTGGTTCAGTTTTCATGATAACAACTAAAAAATACACCATTGCTTTTTGTTGGCTAGATAGTAAAAGAAAGAGGTTAAAATGGGTGGTGTAACACCCACAAAATTTTGATCTAAATTTGACAAATTTATAAAGATAAATGACTAAAAATATCTATGAGATAAGTAATAGGAAGAAATGAGAGAAAGAAAAGAAAGAATTATACGTTAAATGAATAAGGAAACTTCATCCCACATGGAAAGTGGGAAGGAATTTAAAGCACTTTATAAGAAAGGAGTTTTCCATGGTAATGTTCTTGTATGGCTAACCACTCTCACTAGTCCTAGCGGAGGGTGCGAAGCACTCGACGCGCACGGACTCGGACACGGACTAGGGCGATGGGCGTAATGTGGCATTTTGATGGCGCACTTTGCACTTCGCATCGCCGCGACCCTTATGCGGAACTATGATCAAGATGTGACAAGCTACCAATGACCAAGAACTGAAAATGAAAATTTAGCACCTTCGCGATACGCGAAGATGCATGAAGTAATCTCACCCGGTGCTGACACGTGGTAGGCCTAGTGGTTAACTCAGCAAGGCTATTAAGCAACTTTACGATACGCGAAGGAATATAATATTAATTGCGGCTACATTTGTTCTTCGCGATACGCGAAGATGCACGAATTTTTGCCTATAAATAGTCGGCCATGGGATAAAGTTCCTATCACATCACCTCACATCTCATATCACACTTTACCTCGGTTTTCGTGCCAAAGTCCCGTCATTCCCGATACGCTCGTTGTCTAGAAGTACGTGCAAGTAGGAGCGCTACCCACGTGAAGCTTAAGCATTTCATAGATAAGCCATCAAGGTAGGGGTTCTGCCCGATTATTTTATTATATGGCTTGACCCTAGTCAGGGGTATAGTCTATACCTTGATTAAATAATAAGTAAAATGTAGCTTTCATAAGATAAGAGTATGAATAAAATATAATTCTTTATTATAAAGATTTATCTTATGGATGAAGAAATGAATATACGTTTCTTCATGATAAAGAAACGTAGTATATAAATGTTTTATAAAATGAAATAAATATCAAGGTAAAGGTTATGCAAATAGACTTAAGGTCTAAAGCTAGATCATAGATCTAGTTATTTATAGAATGTTGTTCTCGTACTATAGGTCCGAGATAAAGATCAGACATCTGTTGGTGAGAAATCTTGAAATCAACAAAAGGTGAATACGTCCAAACCTTTTTATAGTTTTATGACGTGAATACGTTTATGTACTGTATATTTTGAAAATATATTTACTCTTTAAAACTATGGACTGTTATTCATATGTAAAAGAGTTATGGAAATATTTGCATGAGGGTTGGTTCAAATCCTCTAAAACGTTTTGATACAAGGTAGTACGAAACACTCAGGCTAAAATACACATGTGTCTGGATCCTTGCATATATGTACTGTAGTGGGCACACTACAGACATACTGACCATGAGGCAAGTGACTGTCTCTAGGGCGAGTGAAGTTCGATTATGTGGTTTGTGCGTATGTTAGTTCCGATGAGATGGGATTGAGACCCACTGAGTCGTTGAACACTATTGGTGTTGTGTCATTACGAATGGTGAAAATGTTTTATTGAGTCAGCGTATTCACCAACATATAGCTGACGTATTTTCAAACTGTTTTCAGGTAACCAAGAGTAATGTATAGAGAAGAATATGCAAGTGAAGATAGAAGATCACTAGGCATAGAATGTAGCTGGTGGCTCAGCTAATTTTGTATTGAGGCATATATATATTAAACTTGTTTTTTTTAAACAAGTAATTTTGTAAAACAAACAAGGGTATTTAATTCCCTATGTTATGAAAGTAAATATTTTAAAATAACATTTTCCGCCGCAAACTTTGATAAATTGACAAAAGTGGTACCAACTGTGAGTTACACGCCTAGGCCCGAAGACGGGGTGTGACAGGTGGAAATGTCATACGCTAAACAATTGAGGAGCTTTACTGGTGGTAATGATGGTTTCTTATACAATCTAACTTGTTGCAAGGGTAAATTATACGCGCTGAGTAAAGCGCGTAGCCTTCTTTTTGTCATACACGTTGATATTGTGGTTAAGGATACAGAAACTGTGATAAGGCTATTACCATATCTAGAAACCCCGTCAGGTAATTTCATGAATGGTTGTATGAGCGGCATTCCTTTTCTGAAAGGATGTTGTACAGGATTGTTCTACATTGGAGTAGGTCTCACCGAGGTAGGGCATGTGACAAAGAAAACAATTTGTGATGTGTATGTGTTTAAACTGGACATGATTAATGTAAGATGGGAGAAAATCGAAGATCTTAGAGACGCTGCATTCTTTTTGGATATTGCTCATGATTACTCTGTGTTTTACAGCCCTGCAATTGCCTCAAAGTTAGGGGGTTGTGTGCACTTTCTTCACAAATCTGGCAAAGTAATACACTCATACGACTTGAAGAATAAAACCATAGCCTTATCTTCCATGTTGGAACACAGGTATTGATTTTCATTAATGCGCACTAGAAAAAGGGGAAATGTTTTCTAATAGATCATTTGTTATGTAGGTTACAACAAGAAGAGAACAAAGGAAATGAGATGGTGAAGGATGATGTTGAGGTTGATAAAAGGAGTATGGAGTCACGCCTTCTCGACATTCCGTTTGATGTTTTGAAGACGATTATGGAGTTTTGTGTTGGCGTCGAATACCTCAACTTTCGTGCTACATGCAAGCAATGCCAGTTAGCAGCACCTCTGATTCAATGGAGTAAGGGAGCAGGATTGCAGACATATTCATTAGTTTCACCATGGCTGATGGTGTTAGACGAAAAGCGAGGCTTAATCTCTTTAACTGATCCGATGTTTGGTGACAAGTACTTTATTAAGGCACCTCGAGAATTGGTTGGTGATTCCAGAATATATTGTTCCATGTATGGTTGGTTGCTTATACGCAGGCGTGGGGGACCCCTGATGTTTTTTAACCCTTCACAAGTGATGTCCGTGAGCTTCCCTTTGTGCCTTATTTAGACAGCTATTGGTTCTCGGCACCACCTACTTCCTCCGATTGTATGGTTGTTGGATTTACGACACTTACGAAATGGCATGTTTACACCCACTTTGTAGCTAGAGAATCATCTTGGCGTGGATTTCGTCTAAACTTTTGCGGTGATGACTTACGTTCCTTTCATTTGGCAACACGCTATGGCCTAAATCTTTATGCTTTTTATAACAATGGAGGACTTGGGTTTATAGATACAGACAACCAAGATTACACTTGGCAAAAGGGCCCAAGACGTAGTTATGAATCTCCCAAACAGAATTTCCTAATGAAATGTGATCAACATCTTTTACTAGTCATCATGGGCGAGTTCGGAGAGGACATTGAGGCATTCATGATGGATGATTCAAGGCAATGGAAGAAAACTGAGACTTTAGGAAGGCACACGGTTTATATTTGCAGTAACGCATGCCTTTGCACTGAAGCCAAACGCCAGAATTGGCAAACAGGATTTATTTTCCGCGTGTGCATTCTCTGAACAAGAAGATAGTGTTTTATTCTCTTCAAACAAGAAGGTACAACACATCCAATATCCAAGAGAGTTTTGGTGATTTCATGGGAACAGAACATTATCTTGAGCCTCATGTGTGGATCGAACCAAGTTGGTTGTAGGTAGCATTGTTATTATGTTTTATTCGTAACTGCCGGCTAAAATTAATGGAGTTATAAGGTCTAAGATTGTTTATGTATGTTTTGTACTCATGTTTGCAATTTGGGTTTTAGAGTTTGATTTTAGTCGATTTGCATACATCTATGACAAATGGGTTATTTTGGTTTCAAGACAGTTTTGCGCCTTTTGTGTTATCCGGTTATCTTGGTGATTTATAATCTATCACATGCTTGCATTATGTATTCTCCGGGTCTGTTATGTATCTATATGTGTATAGATGCTTTGGTCATTTTTGAGCTTCTGAAATTGATTGTTTTTGTTTTTGCATGCAATGCGTTCTTGAAGTATGCTTTTGAAAGAATTGTTTATGTTAATGCTCTGATTATTTATAATGGTTTTAAAAACTAACGTGGTTAACTTGAACGTATGTTTAAGATATTATTAATTATTTCCATATTGTGTATAAAATAAAACCAATGTTTTAAAAACCAGACGATAACATGTCATTGGACCTATTGTACCGTTCTCAATAACAAGATGATGTCAGGAGTGTGTAATGATACGAACCGACCCTGACCGGAACCATGACGGGTAGGTTTTACGGTATCAATGACAGGATGATGTCAGCTAAAATTAACTGAGTTATAAGGTTTAAAATGCTCTTGTATGTTTTGCACCCATGTTCACTAATTGACTGATTAAACCGATCCGAATTCTTATTCGGATATTCGGAGCGGATCAATCCGAATGTCCGAATAACTAATTTGGATTCGGATCGGATTCAGATATGGAATTTTAAAAAAATCGGATTATTCGGATATCCATTTAATCTAAATAAAAACATGTTTTTAGTGGTATTTCCGGTTTGGTATATTTATTAGACTATTATTTGAAGTTTGTACTTTAAATTTGTGCTCAAGAGTAATTCGTATTTTCTGGTTTGTATGTTTATTGTGATTCTAAACTATTAAATGTTAGGAACAAAAAGTTAGAAACATTTTTTAGGTTTATTTTGGATTATTCGGATTTTATCCAAATCCAATCCGAATTGAATTCGGGTAGATTCGGATCGGAAAGGAGTATTCCTAATTCGGATCGGATTTCGGATAGGGTCCTAAAATTTCAAATCTGAATAACCTGAACCGAATAAACCAAATAATCCGTTATCCGATCCGATGAACACTCTAATAACCACCAATGATGGTTATGTCGGTTATATAACAACCAATGGAAGTTATGGTAGTTAGATAACTACCAATGTTAGTTATATAACCACCACCGTTTTTACCCCTGTAAATAAGAATTCAATTGATCTGTTTTATGCTTTTACAATTTCGCAATTCTCATAAATCATATTGCGCTCTTAAGAAACACTTTATGTTTTATCCGATTGAAGATTTTCATATGGAATAAGTACTTTAATAAAGTGACTATATGACTCCAATGCTATGCGGTCATTACAAAATCGAAGAAATCACATGGTGACTACGTGGCACGCCTCTCTCATATAGTCATATTCACGCCCTTAGGTCGTAAAAAGCATTAAGTTTTTGGCTTTTTTCATCCAACGGAAACAAAATTTTTCATTGCATGCTTAAAATTATACTTGAATGGTAATGCTACACAATTACTGTATCCATGAAAATAATAATAATAAAAATATATTTATAACAGTGTAAAACAAAAAATGTCATTTTCTTTGACTTATAGTAATGGTGTCACCACAACTCGATACTTTCTTCTTTGTCACTTTCTTTGATTTTATATGACGTGTTTCAAAATTTTGATGTGCTTTGATTTTATATAATGACAAAAATACCATTCTATTTAGGGGTGAGCATACACCGGGTAAGACCTGCAAAATCTGAACCGATCAAACCTAGTTATATTAAAACAAGGTCGGTTCCCGGTCCTGAGAATACCATTAACCGGGTCCGGTTCGGATATACGGTGGGTAAGACCCGTTTGCTCACCCCTACCTGTATTAACAACTTTTATGTGAGTTTAACGTGATGGTGCTCACATAAGGATGCTTAACTTGCGTATGTCAAGGGCACAGCAAAGAGAAAAACTGTTGGATTTGATAGAGAGAAAAATGGTTGGAAACGACGAGTGCCGAAAGAACGCGATAACAAAGGTATTGGACACTATGAGAAAGAAAGTATGAAAAGGAAGGAATTAAATGCACACTTTTATAATAAGTTGTTCAAAAACAAAGGAAGAAAAGTGAAAGTGTCAAATGTTACTGATGACACAACTGCTAAGAGGTAACTTAGTTAATGACATACTTGTTCATACATTAAATATTAATTATTCATGTTTTATAAAGTTGTTTGTTTGTAGATTATGTTCTGAACAAGGATGTGGAGAGAGTGTTCATCGGTCGGGTAAAAAAGACAAGATAGAATCTGGTGTGTATTCAGTTTCTTTAGATCACATTTTTTAGTACTATAGTATTTGTTCATGATCATGTAATGTTAATAATTATGTCATTTGGTACAATCAACATGAACCTAAATTTAATAAATATTTAACGCGCTTAATTAAGTACGTGACAGGTGGCAGAGATAATATTGCAACTACTTTTTTTAACAACGTTTGTAACTACCCCCAATATCCGAGTGAGCCTTCCTAAGAAGCGATGTCCTCCTTTCTCTTTTGTAAGATCAAAGCCGCGGAGTAAAAGAAAGTTGGTTAAGAATATGGGAAGACAATGGGGAGGTATGTCAGTTATATTATTAACTGGCCTTAATGTCATATGTTTTTGATCATTTATTGTTATTTCATACACAGGTACATAATCCAGGAACAAATGGAAGTCAACAAAGTCAAACCGCTCGACCGCCACCACTGCATACTCTTGAGCAAATCATAAAATCACATGAACAAAAGGTGTATTTGTTTTCTTTTAATTATATTATTAATTGATGGATTACAAGATGATAATGATGCTGTTTATATGCAGAAATCGATACTTTTTGCTGAATGCGAAAAGGATATTTTGCAGGTACGCAAGAAGTATGACGCGTTAATCCATAACTTGGAGACGAGTTTAACGAATGTAATAAGGATTCATGAAAAGTATCAGAAGCTTGTTAATGCCAACAAACTTCTGTCTAAGATATTGACACAAATGACAGAAGCTGTTTACAAGTGAGCACATTAGGTGTTTAAATATAGTCAACCAAAGTCAACAGTTGTAAGGTTAGTTAGTTTAGTGAAGTGGTTTAGTGTTATTAACAGTTGAGTAGCTCTCTGTGACTATAAGTAGGCATTATGTACTACAAATATAGAGTTATATGCACACAAATTCTATGTATATTCAAGCTTTTTTTTGTTATTGGCGTTAGTTCAATTGGCAAATCCATGAGCGGAGGCTCCTACATCAACTGCTCCTTACCGAAGTTCAATCCTCTTACAGTGGCGTTATCCCTAGTAGGTGGCATACATTTGTGAGAATCGAACTTTGGGATATCCCTTAAAGAAAGTCTTATAGAAAGCTCCTTGGCCACCCAAGCTAGCTCATGATGACATGCATATTTAATTTGTTGACCACTCCTTTTGAAATTATAAATAACCAAAAATACGTTGGGAATTCCTGAGTTGGCCCATGCTTGGTGCGTGAGGGCGGCTAGGATATTAACTTGGCATGCAAGTTAATGATTAAATAATATTAATCAATTTATGGATGATTATTTAGTTTCCTATTTGATACATGTTAGGCAGATGATTATTATGAAATTAATTAATTAAAATCTCGGTTACGGTAAAATGTGTTATGTTAGCTATAAGACTACACGTAGTGGCAATATAGACAGCGCTAATATAGACAGCGCTAAAGATTCTGAGGTGGCAGCCTATTTCTCGTTATAGCCTAGTACGCCTCATACAATTGAAGCACCATATATGTTTTTCGTTAAGCCGACAACGGCGTTATGTGTAGGCTCCTTTTGGAAAGACAATAAATAAATAAATTAAATTACAATCCGTTGAAGATTTAAATTGCAATACATTGGAGTTCTTTTTGAAAATACAAAGAAAAAGAAATCTGTTAAAAGACTTTATTATGTAAACTAAAATAAAATAAAAAATTTAATTTCCATTTTTATACTAGATAAACCAACAATTTAAATCATTTTCATCACCCAAAAAAAACACCCAACTATATATTGGTGGCACCCGGCTAAAACATGTTCGCCTGATCAGTTGAGATAAAGCAAAGGCTAAAGTCCGATCCTCATCATCTTCCTTGACTATAATGAAGCTCAAGATAGTATCTCACATGGAAAGCTTGTATTCTAAAATTGATCATTTACTCGGGTTTAGATGGGAATAACAAAAAGATATCGATTTTGCTTTTTTTTTTTGAAAAAAAAGACTTGTCTCATTTATCACCCGAAGATCGTACTATATTCAAGCAAAGGAAGAATGAAACTCGTGCCAATGAGTAGTCATTTTTTTCCTTTAATATCTTATAGTGTGTGTGCGCGCGTGTATATATATATATGTATTAATTTATTTCAAGTAGCCTTTGTATTCTACTAATAAAATAAAGAAGTGATTGAACAATAAATGCAATTAGTTAAAACTACTACACTTGATTTAAAATGAGTTTTAGTAATTTATATTTGTCTACATGACACTTAGATGGTATTTTAACAAAACAATTTGTTAAAACCACTACACATAGTCTAACAATAAGATGTGTTATGTTAACTATAAGTATTGTGTTAAGGTAGAGACAAATTGTATCAAGTTTTTGAGTTCAGATTATTTAAAACCAATAACCCTAATTTAAATAATAAAATAAAACCACACAATAAAATACTTGAATATTACGATAAATAAAATTTACAAACACTCATGAATAAAAAAAGTTTTTTTATAAATTATTTGTAACTAACCATTTTTGTTTAACCAGTAGTCTGTTTTATATAGTTTTCACATAAAAACTTATTCACAAAATAGTACAATTATTTAATAAATAATTGTAATAATCGTCGTACTCCTCCTCGTCGTCACCAATTACGCGATAGTTCCATAGATGTTCTAATAAGTTTGCTCGAAGATTAACATGTGTGTACTCAAATTTACGAGATGACAACCTTGTTTCAATAAAATAATCTTTCATGTCTTTCAATAGAATAATCTTTCATCAGCCGACTATGAGCCTCCACACGATCCTGTTCTAGTGGTGGTTGTCACGAAGTGGTTCCGATCGTGATGTTTGGCCGTGCTCGATTAAAAGTTTTGTCCCCATTCAAACAACTTAAATTATCGCTGCCTCATCCATCCAAGAAGATAAATCGCTTGGTTGTTGATCCATTTTTTTTTTCATAAAACATAGAATTATAAGAAAGTATGGTTGAAAAGATATATAAATGTTTATATAGATAGACAAACTTTATTTATTGTAGTGAATTAACCCTTGAATTCTCCCTAAAATTTCTCCCAACACACATAAAATATCAATTTCATATAAGTCTTTTCGCCGCTATATATATGGGCTTGGGGAAAAAAGCTTTAACTCCCAAATTTCAAATTTCAATAGAGTCACATCATCACCACAGCACCACTTTAGCGGCTTAATTCTTATCGCTACGTCTAGTAACAAATAGAGTCAAATAACGAGTCTTTTTCGATCTTTAGGGTTTGGAACGGGAGTTACAGCCAGCGGTGAGGTAAAAATCGCAGTTATTTTCCTTGCTGTTATCATCGATGGTTGTATCTAATTATCATGAAAAAAATCTATTATAATTTGTAGACTATCATCCAAGCCAAGGAACACAGATATTAAACAAGTTTTGATAAAAACAGTGTACGTCTTTTTTGTGTTTGGCAGTCGATCGAACATCAAGGATTAATGTTAGCAGTTTCTAGTTTAAAGAGTACATGCATGCATATATGGTTTGTAAATAGAAACTGAATGCCTGTCATGTATATACATACATACATACATGTATACTTGCTTAGCTTTGTTATTGGTTTTGATTTTATTTGACAACAAAGATTGTTGCATTATTCATCAACTTTGAACTTTTATGGACATTTGCAGATGGAGCTGCAGAAGCATGTTTGTGCGTCCATATGTGATGGATTACCCACCCCATCAGCAAACCATCCTTGGTTGGTTGATTGGGACCTAGAAGACGACGACAACCGAGACCATATTATCTACACCATGCGTGACCCACCTTCTCAATACAGGTGACGAATTCCTACGCTTCTTGGGAGGCGTGTCCAAGGATGCTTCTATGGCTGGGTGGTTCTCTCCAACCATCCGCATAATGACATGTGGTCTCTTTGGAACCCAGTGACTTCTAAGATCATACGTCTCCCCCGTTTGATTAGGAATAATGGAGACGGAGGTTCAAATTTTACCCAATGGTGTTGTTTGTCGTCCCCTCCCGGTGATCATGGTTCAATTTTCATGTTACCAACTATAAAATATACCATTGTTTTTTGCCGGTTGGACTATATACAAGAAAGAGGTTGAAATGGGTGGAAAAGTCATACGCTAAACAAATGAGGAGCATAGTCGGTTGTGATCGTTTCTTATGGAGCGTAACCTGTTGCAATGGTAAAGTATATGCCTTGAGTAGTGGGAGTGGTCGATATCGGGTCATACACATTGATATTGTAGTTAAGGGTAGAAAAATTGCGATAAGTCTCTCGCCATATTCTAAGTTCCCATTATCTCCTAGTATTTGTTGTCAGTTTGCCACTCCTCTTCTTAAAGGCTGTTGTAAAGAGTTGTTCTTCATTGAATTAGGTCATAATTACGTGACAAAACAAACATTTCATTGCATGCGTGTGTTTAAATTGCACACAACTAATATAAGATGGGAAGTAATTGATGATCTTAAGGACCCTACATTATTCGTGGATCTTGCTCATGATTACTCTGTGTTTTGTAGCCCTTCCGAGGTAGGGGGTTTTGTATACCTTCTTGACAGACACGGCATTGTAATACACTCATACGACTTCAAGAATAGAACCGTAGCCTTATCATTCATGTCGGAGCACAGGTATTGTTTTTATTTGCTCTAGAAAAGGGGGAATGTTATATTTTCTTAAAGATAAATCATTTGTTATGCAGGTTACATGGAGAAATCAAGTCTCAAGAAGAAAATGAGATGGTGGTAAGGGATGTCGAGGTTTATAGTAATAGCACGAAGATTGACAATGTTGAGGAGAATATTGAGTCACATGTTCTCAACATTCCGCTTGATGTTTTGAAGACGATTATGAAGTTTTGTGTTGGCGTCGAGTACCTCAACTTTCGTGCTACATGCAAGCAATGCCATTTAGCCGCACCTATGATCCAATGGAGTAAGGGAGGGAGATTGCAGTCATATTCTGTAGTTTTACCATGGCTGATGGTGGTACACAAAGGTCAAGACGTTATATCTTTTACTGACCCGATGTTTGGTGACAAATACTTTATAAAGACACCTCAAGAATTGATTGGTGATTTGGAAATACATTGTTCTGTGGGTGGTTGGCTGCTTGTACGTAGGATCCCGGGACCCCTAATGTTCTTTAACCCCTTTACAGGTGATATCCGTGAGCTTCCAATGGTGCCTTATTTACAAAGCTATTGTTTCTCGGCACCACCTACTTCCTCAGATTGTATGGTTGTTGGATTTACAGCACTTGGCAAATGCCATATGCACATCCACTTTGTAGCTCAAGAATCATCTTGGTTTGAATTCCATCTAAACTTTTGTGGTGTTGATTCAGAGTCCTTTCGTTTTGCAACACACTATGTCCAAAATCTTTATGCAGTGTATAACAATGGAGGGCTTGGTTTCATAGATGCAGACAACCAAGATTACAGTTGGCTGAATGGCCCAAGAAATAGTTGCGTCTCTCCCAAAGAAAACTTTCTAATGAAATGTGATAAAAACCTGTTGCTAGTCATTGTAGGTTTGTTTGGAGAGTCCGTTGAGGTATTCAAGATGAATGTTTCAACACAATGGGAGAAAATAGAGACTTTAGGAATGCACGCAATTTATATTGGTGGTAAGACGTGTCTTTGCATCGAAACCAAAACACCAGCAGCGGCGAACAAGATTTACTTTCCGTGTGTGCATCCTGAAAGTAGGAAGATAGTGTTCTATTCTCTTGAAACAAGAAGGTATCACACATCCAATACGGAAGAAGGCTTTTGGCATTTAATGGGAACAGAACATTATTTCGACCCTCATGTGTGGATCGAACCAAGTTGGTCGTAGGTAGGTTCGTTTTTATGTTTTATTACAGCCTTTTTTTTTAAATATTGAATATGATATTCGCAACTGTTGGCTTACATCAATAAACAAAAATGTTTTATGCACCTTAATTTCACATCCATGTTTGTGTTATGCATCTACAATGATGCTGCTTGTTGTATTCAATCGCTTGACCATGGTCCAGCTTCAAATTCGGATACACTCTCTAGATCTTTAAGAAGCTCTCCACTCCATGATATTCTCACCGAGATCCAAAAGGTTCTTTTTTGTTATGTTTCACATTCTGTTTTCTAAATGCATATTCTTAGTGTGATCAAATTATTTTTGCAGTGTTGTGATCACCCGTTTCTTGCGGACCCCACTTCACGTAATTCTTCAAAAGAAGCTTCTTCTGTTGGTCCATTGGATGCTGAAATCAATGTCAGTGGCAAACTACAAGTTCTTCACAAGCTGCTGTTAGAGATTAAACGATGCGGTTTGAGAGCACTTGTTCTGTTTCATGTAGCTATATTTTTCAATTTTAGTTAAATGCACACTCTACCTTAATTCAGAAAAGATATCAACCGGGCATATTTTAGATGATGTTGTTCATCAAAGATTTGTGAGAATTCGTATGTATATATCCCCGGGAGGATTCTTACTAGTTCTTCTCTCGTAAAGAGAAAAGAATTATTAGAAATGTTCAACAACGCCGACAGTGAACGGTCCGTTTGCTTATGTGATTACCATGCTTGTTATTCAAGCATTAGGCTTTCACAGTTTCAGTCTAGACATGGTGATATTATTTAACAGCGACCGTAACCCGTCAAATGACATAAAAGCCCTCAAGAGGATCACCATTGATTCGCATCGTGAGCGGTTAAATATTTTGCGTTGTATTCACCATTCATGGTTGAAGAGAAAGCACTGATTTTGTCAAAGCAAGGTACACTTGTTGACAGTTATGTTAGTTGATGTTAGGATGGGGTGTGTCTTACTTATTCAGTAAGCTCCAAAGCTGCACCGCCACCAGACCTCAGTCGTTTATAGACGAATTGGTTCATGAGATCATTTGGATTCAGATATTCGGAATTTTTTTTACCACCCCTAATAGTTTTGGCATTTATAACCACCAATGGTTGTTATGTTGGTTACATAACCACCAATGGAAGTTATGATAGTTATATAACTACCAAATGTAGTTATATAACCACCACCGTTTTTACCCCTATATATAAGAATTCGATTGATTCGTTTTATGCTTTTACTACTTCGTCATTCTCATAAATCACATTGCGTTCTTAAGAAACATTTTATGCCTTATCCGAATAAATACTTTAACAAAGTGACTACATGATTCATAAGGCTATGTTGTCATTACGTAATCGAAGAAACCACATGGTGACTACGTGACACGCCCTGTCATGCTCACGCCCTTAGGTTGTAAGTCTTTCATTCTTCATTTAAGCAAAACTGCAAAAAGTATTTAAGTTTTTGGCTTTTTTCATCTAACAAAATTTGTCATTGCATACTTAAATTTATAATTGAATGATAATGCATATGGAATGCTACACAATTACTAACGTTAATTAATAAAAGGAGATACACAATTACTGTATCCATGAAATAATAATAATAATAATAATAATAATAATAATAATAATAATAATAATAATAATAATATTTATAACAGTGAAAAACAAAAATCGTCATTTTCTTGATATTTAAGACTTATAATAATGGTGCCACCACAATTACTGAAAACAGTATCTGGAACACACAGAACCATAAAGCTGTAATAGCACCAAAATGGCAACATTCAATCCCTTAATTAATAATACTGATATTATAAGAATCAAAGTTAAAGACCCAAAACTGAAAACAATTTATTTCAAGCATCATTTGGATTAATATCAACTCAGTGGTTGTTTCTTGCTGTAATACTTTCTTCTTTCTCACTTTCTTTGATTTATATGATGTGTTTCAAAATTCCCATGTGCTTTGATTTTATATAATGACAAAAATACCCCTCTATTTAGGGGTGAAGAACCAGGCAACACCCGCGAGACCCGAACCGATCACACCCAGTTGTTTTACAAACAACTTTTATGTGAGTTTGTGTAGGTTGAAGAAGACTGGATAGCAAATGACCAAAATACCCCTGAAGATGAATGCAGACAAGTTGTACATAAGTATGTCAAGGGCACAGCAGAGAGGAAAACTGATGGCTTTGATAGAGAGGAAAAAAAGTTGGAAACGATCCGTGCCGAAAGAACGCGATGCTACCGATATCAAGAATCATGAGAAAGAAAGTACGAAACGAAAGAAATTAAATGCACATTTTTATAAAAAGTTGTTTAAAAATAATGAAAGAAAAGTGAAAGTGTCAAATGATATTGATGGCACACCTGCTAAGAGGTAATTTAGTTAATCACATATTTGATCATACAATTAATCTTTAATTATTCGTGTTTTAAAAAGTTGTTTGTTTGTAGATTTTGTTCTGGACAAGGATGTGGAGAGAGCGTTGATCAGCAGTCTGGTAAAAAGGACAAGATCGAATCGGGTGTGTATTCGGTTTTTCTAGATCACATATTTTTTGGTATAGTCATTGTTTCATGATACAATGTTTATAATTATGTCATTTGGTACCACCATCATGACCCCAAATTTACTAAATATTTTCGCGGTTAATTAAGTACGTGACAAGTGGCAGCGATAGAATAATGCAACTACTTTTTTTTTCTTTCTTTTTAACAGCGCTTGTAAATACCCCCAATACTCGAGTTAGCCTTCCTGATAAGGGGCGTCCTACTTTCTCTTTTGTAAGATCAAAGCCGAGGAGTAAAAGAAAGTTGGTTAAGAGTAAGGGAAGAAAATGGGGAGGTATGGCAGTTATATTATTAACTAACCTTAATGTCATATGTTTGATCATTTTTTGTTATTTCATACAGAGGCACATAATCCAGGAACAAATGGAAGTCAACAAAGTCAAACCGCTCGACCACCACCACCGCATGCTCTTGAGCAAATCAGAAAATCACATGAACAAAAGGTATTTGTTTTCTTTTAAATTATTAGTTGATGGATTATAAGATGATAATGATGTTGTTTATATGCAGAAATCGATGCTTCTTGCTGAATGCGAAAAGGAGATTTTGGAGGTGCGCAAGAAGTATGGCGCGTTAATCCATGACTTGGAGACGAGTTTAACAAATGAAATTAAGATTCATGAAGAGTATCATAAGCTTGTTAATGCCAATAAACTTATAGCTGAGATATTGGCACAAGTGACAAAACTTGCTTCCAAATGACTACATTAGATGTTTAGATATAGTCAACCAAAGTCAACAGTTGTAAGGTGACTTAGTTTTGTGAGGTGACTTAGTGTTGTTAGCAGTTATGTAGCTCTTTGTGACTATAGATAGGCATTATGTACTCATCTATATTCATTCATAAATATATAAGTATGGAAACAAATTTTATTTATATTAAAGTTTTTTATTGGTGTTAGTCCGACTGATAGGTCCTTAAAAAGTGTTATCCCTAATAAGTGACATACACTTGTGAGAACTGAACCTGAAACCTATTCATGAGGAAACTTTTATGTAAAATTCGTGATGGCGTGCGTATTTTGTTAACTACTTTTGAAACTATAAACAACCCAAATCATTCAGAAATACATACACACTTTATTTAAATAGTACAAAAGTGTGAGAAAAAAATGTATGCTTACTTTTATAGCTTACCGAATATATAAATAATTTTATATTTTTGATTGTCTCAACACACATATAATAACTTGTTCAAATAAATATTATATGATAAAATCCATCATTTTGTTAAACGTATTAAAAAAAACGTTATTAAAGTGCTATTAAAGTTTTAATAACAAATACTAATTAGTATAAGGTCAAATAAAAAAACCAATATAAAACCAATATATACTTTCTGTTTTTTCTCATAAAAGTTGGTCAACAATTTTGTACACGTTAAACTGTTAAAGTCTCTCCATATGTTAAATTTAAACAAAATTGTGATGTAAGTTATGAAAAGATTGTCAATACTGATTTTTTTTCTTTTTGGCTTACTTGCTATTTTTTCTCTTTTGATGGCATATATATATTTTTGTTCCACAAGAAAAAAGAAAAGATGTGGATATTTAATAGTATTAAATAACATGAAATAGCAAATGAAAAACCTGTATGTGTTTTACTTTTTTGTTTGTTTGTTAAGAATTGAATGGACTTTAAATAATCAAAACCAATATCAAGTGAGATCTTTTGTTTCTTATAATTTGTTACAAACGTATAACTATTACTAGAAAGGATTATTAAAATAAAATAAAATAACTTAACTACGTCACAAAATCTTAAAATACTAATAAAAGAAAATGTTGAATCTTAGGTGTCAAGCCTACATTCATTTAATTCCTAACCTTCAATCTCATTCATTCTAGCTATTTATGAGTCATGGGTCAAAACTATTTTGTTAAATGGGTTATAACATAGTGTGGATTATATTCATTATTGAATCAAATGTCATTTTCATACCTAAGGTTTGACCACTACACAATTTTAATACATTTTTTTTTAATTTCTTGCAATTCAACACATGGTGTTTCCAAAATAATGCTATTTTAGTACTTTTCATGAATCATATTTGTTTTTTCCATTAAGTCTACATTAAATTAATTCACAAGTATTTTGAGAATCACAACTGAAATAACAGACTTTATTTATATTTATCATTTGACAAAACCCGTATAATACACGGGTTCAAAAGCTAGTATAATATATAATCTATGTATCTCTTTTTGACAAAGTATATTTTTTATGTGTGCCACATAAGCAAAAATACAAGCTTTCATAAGTTACGTCACAAGTTTTTTCAAATTTAACATTTGAAGGTACTTTAATGTGTAAAAAGTTGTGAGACGTTTACCTGAAAAAAAAAACAGAAAATATATTGGTTTTTCGTAGTATTTGCCCTTAATATAATTATTTAGAAAAAGTGATTAGAACGCTATTGCGAACCCGCATAAACCCGAACACTTTTATGTATTCCACCAAACTTGCTAAATGTATCGAGACACCTCTAAACACCAATCATTCTCTTCTATAAGCCCCAAACCGTGGCCAAGCACAACGCATTTTAGGCTTTTGCCTTTTTCTTTTGGAACATAAAGCATATCAGCCTCCACATTGTTTGAGACGATCCGTAAGAAACAACACTGCGCAAAACACCGAATTATCGGGGATATTTCTAACCGCCAAAGAGATCCGCATCGGAATAATAAACAGTAATGTAATAACATTAAATTTGAACTAAAATAACAAACCAATTGAGATCCTGATAACTAGGTTATAATTTTTTTATAACTAACTTAACCGTCGTTAAACCAACGTTTATAACTTTTTTTTCATTTTCTTATAACCGGAGGTGCACAAACTGGTTTAAAACTCAAAGCCGGTTTGGGTTAAAATCGGTTCGGTTTGGTCAACAAAAGTCAAAACCAGTTTATGATCGGTTTTGGTTCGGGTTGAAACCGGTTTCTTGCAATGTTATGATCGGTTTCGGTTCGGGTTTTGATCGATTTCGGTTCGGATTTTGCCCGGTTTTTGCCCGGTTTTGGCCGGTTTCGGTTCGGTTAACCGGTGTGAAACCGGTTTCGATGGAGAAAATTACAAACCGGTTCCAAACCTACGGTTTTAATCTGTTCTAAACCTGTTTCTACATAATCGGTTTCAAACCGGTTCGGTTTCGGTTCAGTTTTCGGGTCGGTTCGGTTAACCGGTTTGTTTGCCCACCTCTACTTATAACTAATGCATAAACTGTATTTCTAAAATTTTATAATTAATAGCATATAAATTTCTAAAAAATATAATTATTTTGAAAAAAAAAAACAAAACCGCCTCTCATCAGAGTGAGTGGTGCTGTGGCCACATTTACTTGGGTGTAATCGAGCCGCCCTCGAGCCTAGCTTGAGCTAGGCTGTGAGTTATTTTTTTAAGCTCAGACTCGATTCGTTTATTATTTATTAATTAATACATATATCTTTTTAGTTATATTTATATATTTTGAGAAAAACCTTAAACGAATTTAACCGCAACTCCAGCTCATGCATTGATGAGCCAAAGCTCGG
This sequence comes from Bidens hawaiensis, assembly GCF_021521415.1. Taxonomy (NCBI): domain Eukaryota; kingdom Viridiplantae; phylum Streptophyta; class Magnoliopsida; order Asterales; family Asteraceae; genus Bidens; species Bidens hawaiensis. The sequence goes on along the minus strand of NW_027494332.1, from coordinate 49,724 downwards.
CTGAGCAATGTAAAACTAATACATATAAGTCCAAAAACGGTAAAACTTAAAAATAAACAAGGCTCAAATTCGGATATATAAAGAGCTAAGGCTCGGTTTGAGCTCGAAAATGCTCGACTCATTTTGAGCTTTTTATCAATTCGAGCTTGAATGGTTCGAGTAGGGTTTCCTAATTGATAAAATGGGGCATCAAGAATTTGATCCTCCATGGTTGAAACCAATGTTAAAAGCTGAATACTTTGTTACTTTTCATCTCCTTCAAGATTCCAACAAAAATGAATGCAATATGTTTTGTTTGGATTGCTACACTAGCAATGCTCTGTGTTCCTGTTGTTTAACCCACCACAAAGATCATCGTGTTGTTCGGGTAAAACTTATGCCCACCATGTTCGATGAAATGCTTCACTCATTTCCGTTGCGTGGATTTAGTTACGTCTGTAAACGAGCGCAACGGACACGAACATATAATAAAAAAAATGTTGTTCGTGTTTGGTCATTAAGAAAATGGGTGTGTTCGTGTCTGTTCATGACTAAACGAACAGTTCAGAAGATAAACAAACACGAACGAACATAAACAAAGAAATTTAAACGAACATGATTGAACAATTTAAATGAGCCCCTTTATGTTTATATTTATATAAATATAACAACTTACAAATTTATTAAAATCTAAACGAGCAAACATAAACGAAAGAACATAAAGAACGAACATAAACAAACGTTCACCAAGATAAATGAACGAACAAAACTAGTGTTCATGTTTGTTCATTAAGTAAATAATCAAACATAAACGAACTTCCTGCCAAAAAGTTCATGAACGTTTGGTTTGTTTACAGGCCTAGATTCAGCTACTTAAAGTAATGTTATCTTAACTTGTTGTGATTGATTAGATTCGGCGATGTTCCTACCAAAACGTGGTTAGGGTGAGTGAGATTGAAAGATATTTGGACATTACATGTGTGCAAACAAACATTATCAATAGTGCAAAGATATTGTTCTTGAACGAAAGGCCACAGCGTAGACCCCGCAAAGGAGTTGCGAACCATTGTGAGATTTGTGGGCAGGGGCGTGTTCATGCCTTTCGGTTTTGTTCACTTGGTTACATGGTATATAACTTACTCCCCTTTTTGCATATTTTCATACATTTGGTCAGTTTACTACATTGAGTTTTAAAGGTGTTACAAGTTACTGATTTATGGTTGTTTTATGCTTAGCTCGGTGGTATGAAACATGGTCAGGATGGTTATGAGCCTGACTATCCGCTTATTCCTAAGAAAGCGCAAAAACGGAGGTGAATTAGTTCATGGGATTAATTCTGCATACATTAATCTTTGATTATTTATTATTTATAAACTTGTTTGTTTGCAGATTATGTTATGGACATGAATTTGGAGATGGTGTTCATCAGTCAGACTACAAAAGACGAGATCCAGTCTGGTGTGCACTCTGTTTCTTTATATCTACATTAAATCAGTGTTTGTTCATTATGTTTCTAATTGATGTCATTTAGGACCAACATCATTGACAAGTATTTACTGATAGCTTTTAGTAACATACCCGACAGGTAGCGGTGAGAGCGAGTTCATCACCCCTGATCTTGAGGAATATTGGGTCCCGGTTCATCTTTCTTCTATGCAAATTAAACAATACTGCTCAATTTTAGCTTCAAATTCGGAGGCACTCAATTCGTTATCAAGAAAATCTTCACTCAGTAGTGTTATCACACAGATCCAAAAGGTTCTTTTTGTGGTTTTATTTTATATATTCTGTTTATATATAAACAGAATATATAATGGTATTTCCCTTACATATTTTATTATTATTATTATTAGCTTTTATATTGCGGTTAAACTGTGACCTTTTTATTAATATTATTATAATTAGTAGTAGTTTTTTATATAACTGTTAAACTTTGATTTCCTTTTTTTGCTTCATACACATGTTCTTAGAGCCGAGGGTCTCTCTGGAAGCCACCTCTTTATTCCTTTGGATAGAGGTACGGTGTGCCTACATCCCACCCTCCCCAGACCCTACCTATAGCTCTGCTGTCGGTGGGATTTTACTGGGTATGATTGATTGATTGATTTTATATATTCTGTTTGGTAAATGCTTCTTAATCTTAATAGTTATTTTTGCAGTGTTGTGATCACCCATATCTTGTGGACCCTACTTTGCGTAACTCTCCGAAAGATGCTTCTTTGATTGATGATCCATTGGCTGCTGAAATCAATGTCAGTGGAAAACTGCATGTTTTTGACAAGCTCCTATTAGAGATTAAACGATGCGGTTTGAGAGCACTCGTTCTGTTTCATGTAACTAGATTCTTGAATTTATTTTAGCTTCTTTACATTTTGTTTATTTAAAGAATTGTTTTTGTTGATTGACAGTCGGCGACTAATTCAGGGAAGATATCAACCAGACATATTTTGGATGACCTTGTTCATCAGAGATTTGGGCGGAATTCGTATGTATGTATCCCCGGGAAGAAAAAGTAATCATTAGAAATGTTCAACAAAGCAAGAGTGAAAGGTTCGTATGCTTATGTGATTATCGTGCTTGCTGTTCAAGCATTAGGCTTTCTCGTGTGGATGTTGTCGTGTTATTCAACAGTGGCCGCAACCCGTTATATGACATAAACGCCCTCCAAAGGATCACCATCGATTCACATTGTAGGCGGCTACATGTTCTCAGGTTGTATTCAGCATTCACGGTTGAAGAGAAAGCACTGGTTCTTTCAAAACAAGGTACCCCTCTTGACAGTTGTATTAGTTGGAGAGTTTGCCACCAGTTGTTAGGATGGGGCGCGTCCTACTTATTTAGTAAGCTCCAAAGCTGCACTGACTCCGGACCTCAGTCGTTTATTGACGATTTGGTTCATGAGTTGTCATCCCTGTTGATGAACACGAGTGTGGAAGCGGGTCCCAAAGACCGCTTAATCATATCAAATGCGTCAATGCAAAAAGGAACTTACTCTGAGTGTATAAAGTTATTTGGTGAAACTGAGACCCACACAAAAGAAAGTGCTTAATTCTATTGATGAGTACTTGTTCAATAACAAACACTATGTATTTTGGAATAATTTGGTCAAAGAAAGTCAACCTGGACAGGAAAAACCTTGTAGCAGTTTGTCTCAGAGTGTTCCAAAGCCAACCCCAAACTAGCTTGAAAATGAAAATGAAAATGCAGTAAGATCAAAGCCGAGGAGTAAAAGAAAGTTGGTTAATAATGTGGGAAGAAAATGGGGAGGTATGGCAGTTATATTATCAACTAACCTTAATGCCCATATGTTTGATCAGTTTACTGTTATTTCATACAGGGGCATGTTTGACTGCTACACCTTCAATTGCTTGGAATCCAGGAACAAATGGAGGTCAACAAAGTCAAACCGATCAACCGCCACTGCATACTCTTGAAGCCGAAACTCAAAGAATCCAAAAGAAGCGAGAGCAAATCGCGAAATCACATGAAGAAAAGGTTTTTGTTTTCTTTTAGCTTTATTATTATTAACTGATGGAATATAAGATGATATAATGATGCTGTCTATATGCAGGAATCGATGCTTCTTGCTGAATGCGAAAAGGAGATTTTAGAGATCCGAAAGAAGTACGACGGACTGATTCATGACTCGAAGACGTGTTTAACAAATGAAGATATGATTCTTAAAGAGTATGAGAAGCTTGTTAATGTCAATAAACTTCTTGCTGAGTATTTGTCACAAAATTGGCAGGCCACTCCTATTCTAAGGAAAGCACAGAAAGGTTAATAATCTATCCATCTATCTATATAAGTGATTCATCTTCAGAAGAATATAATTGATTATTGTTTTGTATCTTTCGATTACAGAAACTAGCACGTTAAAAATTCTTCAAATCCCTGCATCTGCGCTGGTTCGGCCCAGAAGTCCATGTTTGACCAGTACCTACTTATCTGAGCCGAGTTTATCCGGGTCAGGAGTATGCTTTCCCACCACTGGTGAACCATCTCTTGAGCCATTGCCTACTATGTCATATATATAGATATTTTATGATGTTGCAAGTGTGTGTTTTATCAGGCATACACAGTTAATATACTACAAATATGCTTGCTTACAAATGCACGCATTAGGTGTTTATGGGTGAGTTGGTTTTTATGAAGTGGCTTAGTGTTTGTTACTAGCAGTTGAGTAACTCCTCTGGGACTGACTATAAATGTACTCATATTCAGAAATATATAGAATTAGTTACATGCACACAAATTCTTAATTTGCTTCTCTTTATTTTAGTTTTTCATGGCTTTATTGATCTCTTCTCAATGTTGTTAAAGATAGTCAACAGGTGTGGGTTGATACTAATAAAAGCCATGATGATGTTTAAAGAACCGTACCAAAGGATGTACCGATACCGAATTTGAACAAAACATAGTACCTAATACCGTATCGAATGTGTGTATTGGTTAGGTATCGATATTTCGATATGGTTTCCGCTTTGATACAAACTTGTTTCTTTTTTTCTCCCAATCTCAATTGATCGTATTAAATTCATTTGTAACCAATGGTAATCAAGAAACCAAAAATCGTATCAAATTCATTCGTAATCAAGAAACCATTATACCAAAACCAAAACTTACAATTCAAAACGGAAATGGGAATATTGGAATCGAGATACACAATTAGATGATCTACACTAATGTTTGTGTGCACCTTATGATCTATTGACCGAACTTAGTCAGCCAAATTAAATAATTACCTTAAAGGCTTTCTACATCCATTTTGGCTCTTAGTATTAATGCTTTATGTTGAGACTTAAGTATAATTGTAGGGGGTCTTGAGTTATCAACAACTCGAATGACTGTAACCACCTTCTGCTTGTAGTTTTAATATCTCTACTATATATAAAGAAGAAGTACCTAACTCATTGCTTTAGGTTCAACTCTTGTAGTATCAATTTTAGAAATTTAAGGGGTAAAGATGTCTTTTAAACACCACAATCCAGACTAACATTTCAATTGTTAATATGTAATTACATATTTTCCTCTTTATCTTTGCTATTTTTTTTAAAATTTAAACAATAATTACTTTTCCACCCCTCTCATCTTTGTACATATAATCCTCAAAATTATTTTTTTACTGTAGCGATAATTAGGCTTTATTTACTTTTGGTTATGCATTGTTTTATTTAAAACTTTTGGCTATTAATTTTTAAAATATGCAGACTTTTGATTAATTGTTACTTATACTTATTGGTGATTAAAATATTCATGACTTTTAATTTGATCTCTCATTTTAGGTATTTAAGATGTGTTTTCATAACTTTACCCACAAATCAGGAGATTCTTGATGGATTAGATGATCTTATGCAACTAAGTTCTCTAAACGAACCATCATTCTTGTATAATCTTTAATACATGATCTATGTAAGTATCTACTAATATTTTAATGGTTTTTATTTTTTATTTCACACCAATTATACTTTACTAATTTTATATAGTTGTATTCCTCACATTTTCTGTTGCAGTCCGAAGCAAGACTGGTAATGGTTTTGGTTTACCTCAATCCTTTCAAGAAAATCCCAATTCAGATTCTAGGTTCCTGCATCTTTTTCTAGGTTCGACTGATCAATTGGTTTTGATGTTGCTGTCTTAATCGATTTGGCTAATATTGGAATTGCTTGCTTTGTATTATACTTCAGAAATTTTGATTGAATTTATTAAAGCTATCCCATATAAAATAATTATTTGTAAGTTTAAAATGTTTAATATTAGTTTGATATGATTAACATGTTCGGTTATGCTTGGTGAGGAAAAACAAAATCAACTATGAATCTCAACTCTTGTTGGACAAGGGGGCCCACCTAATGATTGGATATCGGGATCAAAAGCAAATGAAAGAAATCAGGGCAATGAAGGTTGGTATGAAGTTCTTTGATGTTTTTTTTTTATGTTAAAAAACTAGGACATATTATAAAAGAATGAAATGCATAAACGAGGGGGTGATTGTTGAATGAGTATGTTGGTATTGGTGTAGCTTTGCAGTCAAGTGTAGCTCCAATTTGAAAGAGAAGTCAACCTTCCAAAATGTTGCTTTAGTTTTCTTATATGTTTTTAAGTGCAACAAACACTGCAGAATTTATGACAAATGTGTCGATTGATTTTGATCATCATTGCAGAGTATACCGTTAAATCAAGTTATGGACTTATGGTGCAACTAGAGGAGTACCAAATGTTTTCTTGAGAGTAGGAAGACATGTCAACCACTCTGTAAGCTAACCCTCTTGTTCATATATAGATCATTTATGACTCATTTAAATCTTTCAGTTGAAAATTAGCATTTTTAGTAAGAGGGTGAAGGCTACTATTTTTAGTAAACATGCTAGAATAAGCTACTTTATGCAGCGAGTCAAATTTATAATTTTAATAAGCGGGTCAAACATATTCTTTTTTAGTAACGGGTCAAGCATGTCTTTTTTATTAAAAAGTCAAACATTTATAGTAATCGGGTCAATTTATAATTTTTGTAAGCGTGTCAAATTTATAATTTTATTAAACAAGACAAATATATCCGTTTTATAGTAAACGAGAAAAAAATATATCATTTTTAGTAAATGAGACAAAGTAACAATTTTGATTGCATGGGTCGTCAAAAGTTTCGATTTATAAAGCAAGCCAAACTTGTAGTATTTAGTAAACGGGCCAACCTTATTATTTTAGTAACAAGCCAAAATCACCATTTTAATTTTAGTGATTAGTAGTATCTTTCATTGGCAGGTAGCAGTTGAAAGAAACGAACTTCAAGATGAGACTTGAACTCTACAAAACCGGATCAGTGAAGATTGAAGAAAATGATAAAAAGACTGACACGGACTTCAAGACGAAATGAACAAAAGTTTTTGCGTCTAACATGATTATCATTTTATACTTCCATACTTATATTCTGTTGACTTTGGCTTTTTTTATTTTTGATTATGACATTTTTTGATAATTCTATAGGAAATTATATACTTGTCTACTCTTGATAATGCAAATATCACAAAGTTAGGGTGTGTTCGTTTCACGGACTTTTTTTAAAGGATTTGGAATTGGAATTGGAATTGGATTTGGAATTGGAATTGGAATTGGAATGGAATGGAATGTTTGAGAATCCCTATCATGTGTTTGGTTGGTTAATATGTATTGGAATTGGAATCTTCTTCATTCTCGGGTTTTTTTTTATTTTTTTATTTTTTGAAGAACGAGGGAAACGGCGGAAACGTTTTAGTTTTTTTCACATTTTTCGTTTTTGATTTATATTTTGAGTTATGATTTTTTTATTAATTTTTTCGAATTTTTTTAGAGGGGTTTTTACTTTCCATAACAATCCTTATAAAATAGGTGGGATTTTAAAATCCCATGAAATGTGGGATTTGATGGGATTTAGTTTCCATTCTCATTCTTTCATTTAATGAAACGAACATATCAATTCATGGGATTTACAATCTCATTCCTTAGAATTCCTTCCAAATCTTTAAAACGAACAGGACCTTAGCATGAAAATTTTTATCACTGGTTATTTTAATATTAAATTTGAAAATTTATTTTTAGGGACGAGTCCGAATATTGGCATTGGTAATAAACCTATCTACTCAAATGCAGTTGCAACATTTCAATCCGAGAATTAGCATAGGTAATAAACCAACAGCTAGAAACACCACCGATCCGCTTGAGAAGATTGCATATGCAAAAGGGGTGATGCAATCTATAAATTCTTTTTAGCAGTTGCTTACATTTCTGGCATGGGATCAAAGGTGATTTGGATGAAACAAAGGTCTTTTTTCTTGTGTAAATTTCTTGTTGATTACGTTGGTTATAAATGCATGGACTAGCTAGGTGTTGCCAAGATTAGTGTTGTAAAAAAACCATATAAGTATATTGAGATTAATAATTCATGTCAGTTTTTTGTTATGATTTCATGATAGTGGCTATCCAACCAAATGTATATTGTCTCTAGAATTTAGCTTTTGAACTAACCTTGAAAAAATATTGATTATATCAAATGTAATGTACTTAGTGTTTTATGATCTAATACAGTATTATAACAATTGTCATCTTTCATGTGTAATGTGGTAGCCCATATATGCATATGCACTTTCTCAAGTTGTAAGGAAAAATTAGAGTACCTGATTAAAAGTTAGATGTTTTTTGATGTCTTATGACATATATAGACTACATCGATCCTATTAACTCGAAAACGGGTATGTTTAATAAAACAATAAGCATAAATACATAAAAAAGACTCCAGTAACATATTATACGAATAAGAAACTAACAAGACTACTGTGCAATATATCAAATGATATATTGATCAGCTATCATAAACAAATACCACATTAAAATTCATTGACGCCGCAGCATCACGCGGGTTTTCTACCAGTAATATTTGGTGAGTGTTTATTTTGGCCAAACTAAACGTACTAATTATCATAAATGATTGTTAGCTAATTGATGGGCTTACTCACATACAAAATTAGGGTTTCCCCTTAGACATCTATTAGCCAACGTGAAAAGAAAAACACACACAAATAACTTTCTCTCTAAGGGAAATGTTGTAAAAGTCGGCCTAAGCAGCGAGTAGTCGATCCTCGGGCCCCTTCTAAGGCGACTTTCTTCAAGTTGGACAAATTAGTCAGAGGCGGTCAAAGTTGGTCAAAATTCGGCCTAGGGTCGCCGAGTCGGCTATGGTACTCTCTAAGTCGGTCAAAAGTCGGCCAAATAGTTCGGTCAAAAGTCTGGCTAGGCAGCGCAAAGTCTGGCTAGGGTACTCTCTTAGTCGGTCAAAATTTGGGCTAGGCGGTGCCAAGTCGGCTAGGAAACCTTTTTGACATGAATTCTACTTATTTTGACATATATATAATATCCAATTTTATTTTTTTTGTATTTACCATGTTCGAGTACTCTCAACTAGGAGCCCAAGTATCATATACGCCCCAAAATACTCAGTCGGTTACCTAAAGTCCGTCTAACGACTTTGCAACCTTGTCTAAGGGTTACCCATCATTTGGTAAGGCATCATAAGGGGAACGATCATGATTCATAATGGGATCATCTTCTTTCTCTAATGTCTTAATTCCATCGTCGTAGTACTTTAAAAGCGTATATGATCGATTTCAAACTTCAGTTGAATACATGTGATGATGAGCATCCATTTGTCGGTCAGGAGAAGCAATACATTCTATTTACACGAATTAATCGAAGAAACCAGAGAATCTAATACATATCAACGATAATTAATTATTGTGCATGTATGGCCGAATGTTTTTTACGTGAACACTCATGTATTGTGCATTGTTATCTATACATGTTTATTATTTGGTTTATCATTTACACTTTTAACAAGATGTTACTTTTTTTTTTTTGAACATCAAAATTCATTAAACAAGATGTTACTTATTAATGATGTTAATGGTATGTATGGAAAAGGATTCTTTAATTATTAAGATAGATGATATTTATTCATCCGAGATAATACACAGATTATAAAACAAGTTTATAATATTAGAGCATTCATAGCCCATTTTCTATTCATGTTCATATAATTATACTAAAAATCAAAACATTTTTTCTATTATTTTTAATTAAATAATACATTAATCTTTATCATTATTTTTTTTATCTCCTCTACTCACAACTATTTTCGGAAAATACTAAAAATTTATACATTGTGAATAGTGTATTCTTAAATTTAACTTTTCCGCATAGCATTTCGCTTTATACTACTCCCAACCACATCCTGTAATTTGCAAAAACCTCTCACAAAATATTAGGAACATATTGTGGATGCTCTTAGTGAAGAGTTTAAATATAAAACATGCTATAACTTTTAGCGTTTTCATTCTAATTGTAATGATTATATGTTTTATTTTGAAATGTTAAAATTGGGTTTCCTTTTCTAATTTTATTATAGTTTTCTGACATTAAAATAGTTGAGATTGATTAAAACTAAAAAAAATATCATTTATTATATTTGACCTAATCTTTTCTAATTCTATAACTTTAAAGGCATATGTAATGGGGCGTTGACCAATGCCAACTCACCCTCACCACGCCCATACACCACTACGACACTCTTGCGAAGGGGGCGTTGCCCCTAGAGGCACAAGAAGGGAGCATGTGGTTTCTCCTTGTTGGGGTTTCAACAAATCATAATTATCTAATCCATCCATTTTCTTATTGTTAATTAATTTATATGATTTAATTGTTATTTTAGTTATATTAAATGAGTGGAACCATTATGTTAAATGTACTAGGGCATCTTGCCATCTTCTCATCTGTAGTTTTGCCTTGAAAACACCCCACAACACTACATAGGAGACGTTTTTTCCAGCGGCCGATGGTGATGATGTCATCAGAGGATAAACTAAAAGAAAAGTCGTTGAATTGTACCGTTAGAAAAATATGGAGCCGTTGGGAATAAATAACTATTATAACCAAGTTTTTCATCACCACACTCTTACCAAATATTCTTGCATTGCACCCTCTTATTTTATAATTATTTCATATTTTGCTAATCTTTTGTTCCCCTCCATGTATCCCAACCAAATCGATAACATGGCCTTTAACCAAGTCAACAACCTACGTCACCCAATAACCTATTTAATCTAAACTTCTTCAACCAAAATTGAGAGTAGCAGCTCTGTCTTCATACCTACCCATAAGAATACGTCAATTAGGCCACATTGAAGAACTTGTATTTGTAATTTGTAGGATGAAAATGTTTATGTTAATGTATTTTTTTGTTAATATTAAAAGTGAAATTCATTAATGATTAATAAGGGTTTCATATCATTAAGTGTGTGAAAAAAAAAAACACCACCGTCTATGTGATAGTACGAGCTGGGATCCCCACCTCGTGGGTCCCCTCCTATTGTTGTTGCCAACGAGAAAAAATCAATTTTTTTCTCTACATATTTTAACGCTCATTTAATAACAAAGTTTTCTACTACACCCATTTTTTATAAAACTAACGCAAAACACAACTATGTGGAGACTCTCTATGTGTAACCTCACGAGACACGTACATGTGCCAACATGGACCATAAGCCACGTGTGGTTCCTTTCCTCAATGGATGATTTGGGATATGCAGTCTAGGGTTTATACCAAACAAACAAATGTACAATTCAAATTCAAAGCGGAAGAGAACTAGTAGAACCAGAAGCTATAGCGGATGTATTTTTTAAATATTCGCATCCTCACGGTCTCGAGCGATATACGATCACCTCCTGCGCGGCCAAGAACTAGTAGAACCAGAAGCTATCTTAATTGCTATGGCCCGAAATGCACTCATAATCTCACCCTCCTGCTCCGCTATCTCTTGTATAATCTGATCTATCTTCTTCTTGTTCTCAATAAATTGTTCCACCATGTCGGAAGTATTTGTTGAATCCATTTTTGGTAAAGAAAGTTGGATGATATTGGTTTTTTGGAGGTTGAGTTCGTATATTTAATAGGATTTCATAATAAATTCTAAAGCTATGTCCTCCAGAGTATAACAAACTCGGACAAAAATTTATTATACTCCAGAGGACAGCTTTAGAATTTATTATGAAATCCTATTAAAGATATAAATTCTTTCAATTATAAAACATAAAAGTAATAAATATACACTAGTATAGGGCTATATGGCTTACGTAGGCCTATAAGAGTTGTATATTTTACTGGTCAACGTCTACTGACACACGCTGCCATCTATACCACCCGTATAGGCCTATACGAGTCATATGTATGGGACCTCGTGTCTGTATAAGGGCCTGATGTATGTATAGCGGATGTATTTTTTAAATATTTACATGCGGGACAGGCAGCAGTGAGTTAGCTGATGAGGCCTCAACCGAAGTACATAATGATCTTCTTATATGTTAACAAGCTTCGTGATCATTGGAACAGAGGTCAAAATGCTGTTTTCTTTGACGGGCAGGTGAGATTTTTCGTTTATTACTGCATTAAACAATAATCTTTTTTTTATCAACTTAATTTTGCAGGAGCGGTTAGTTAAGGTGGTATCTTTTGTATCATCATTGGTGGATAACATGAAGAAGCCTATTCTAATAATGGCAGCTTCTTCCAGTGCTCTTTTGTTGTGGCAAATGGAGTTTGCAAAGTGGTCAAAGCCGGTCAATGTGGTGATATACAAAGGGAATAAAGATACCCGAGCTGCCATTAGAGGTTCAGAATTTCAAGTCCTTTTATCTTCTCCAGATGCCGTTGTTGAGGTGGACAATTCTTTATATAATATGAAACTAACATAAATTCGTGTATAAATTATTATGCCAATCTTGTTGTTTTGCAGGACATGGAATCGCTTGATCATATTAAGTGGGAAGTGTTAGTGATAGACGAGTGTCAATGCCCTGTGATTTTAACGCATTTAAACAAAATTCAGATGCTTATTGCTGATATGAAATTGTTAACAGTTACCGGCGAATTAGAGGTTTGTTTTCTCACCTCTTTTATCTCAAACGGGTCAATAGCGAAGAAAAGAGATAAAAAGGGAAACGGGTCAAATTGGTCAAACGGCTGATTGGCTGAAAGCCAACTTAAGCATATCTTTATTGCACTAATTAAACAAATGCACGTGGGTCGATAATAAAAAAGTAGATAAAATAAGGGAAACAAGTCAAATTGGTCAAACGGGCCAAGTCTATGTTTTAGAAATGTATGCGTTTCAACAATAATAAAGTAGACAAAAGGTCAAATTGGTCAAATTAAATCAAAACAAATGTACGTGGGTCAACCCGGACCAGTCCGTTTCGACCAGTAATAAAATGGCCATTTATCCCAAACTTTTTTTGGCCCTTACTTAGCCCGCCCACTCTGTTTTAACCAGTAATAAAATGACCATTTAAGCTTGAACTTGATTCATTTTATCTCAAAAGGGTCAAATTGGTCAAACGGACTGAAAGCCAACTTAAGTTATTTGTGGTGCACTAATTCTGAATGAATGTATGTGGGCCAGCCCATTTTGACCAACGAGTGCGCCCGTACTGCAGGCTGCAGTCTTCGTTTTTTCCATTTGCTAATTTTAGTCAACGTTTCAGGATATTTTGCAGAGCTACCGAAATATTCTTTCACTGGTTGATTGCAAAAATGATGATGCTGACACGGACATGAAGGATGATATTAGCATATTGAAAGAAAGACTGTCGCCATTTATAGCATTTGAGTGCAAATTCAATCTGAAAGGTATCTATCTAGTATCTATGTAAGATAACTTTATTTCTTTTGAAAGCATCATTTGGTTATATATATGTTTTATTACAGAAACTGGCGTGGTTAAAATTCTTGAAATTCCTGCATCTTCACTGGTACCTGGGCGCAGTTTAGCCGGGTCAGGAGTACTGTTTGCATCCCCTCATCTAAGGTCAAAACCATCACTCCATAACCGGCCCGACACTGGTGAACCGTGCAGTTGACAAGCACTGCCCTGTATAGAAACAGTTAGACTTTATCAAGTGTATAGAGATCTGACTCAACTGCCCGCACATAGAATTCAAGTGTGTCTGTTAAAAAGGATAGAATTTTTGATAGGCACACCCAGTGTATATGTTGCAAATATGCTTGCTTACAAACATTAGGTGCTTTAGAGATAACGGTTGTCGGTTGCCAGTTGCCAGGTGAGTTAGTTATGTGAAGTTACTAGCAGTTAAAGAACTATTGCATGGGTACCATATATACATAACATCTTTCATCATCTCTAATTTTGGCGGTTTGTAATTCTTCAGAGAAACTATATTCTTGGTTTAGTTGTTAACTATGATGTGTCATAAAACTTGAGTTTTTTTTACCAAAATGGAAGAAAAATTATTTACCAATATAGGCTATTTTGAAAGTATATATCAAAATGGGGATTTTTTTTCTTCTCTCTCCTTTCTATTTAATTCTTTTTAACTTTAGGGTTAAAAAAAGAAGAAAAACAAAAAAAAAAAAAGCCAAAAAACCATTTTGATGAAATACAACTACGTTTTTAATAGTCTCATCTAGCATAAATTCTTTTTTTATCTTTTATTTTCAATGTTTTCGAGCAACTAACTATAGTTTTAACTTTTCTTTTTCTTTTTTTCTAACTTAATTTTTATAATTTTTTCTTCAATCAAGCCATGTTACCTATAGCCACAACTTAAAAATCATCTAAATAAACCTCATAATGAGATGAGAAACATAAAAAACACACTAAACAAGCTTTCAAACTTAACGGTCTTAATATTAAAAGACAAACAAAAATAAGAATGTCAAATAAAGTTAACTTGCTAGAAGTTATAACATGTACATATTAAAATAAAAATATCAAAACAACTTCACCCGCTTAAACATTCATACTTCTAGACTTTGAGGTACATGTTGACCGATTATGACCATGTTCTCCACAAATTCTACAACGGTTACCACTTTTTCCGTCTTTAATGTCCATTCCATTTCGTAGCCTTGTTGAATGAGGGCGGCCCCTTTTGTCTCGCTTTAGATCCGAATTTGGAAGTAATCTAATAGATGGTGAGTGTGGCCAACAAGCTTCATGAAGAATCGGGAAAAACTCGGATGACCAAGTAGCACCATAATCCACAATTGAGTAACACTTGTTAATGTATTGCCAATTGTTCAAAGAAATTTAGTATCGTTTGATTACATCTTTCTCATAAGACAAAAAGAATATGTTAAGTAAATTGAAATATAAAGAAACTGAATATTACGTAAGAACTGACAAAAAGAACATATGCTTAAGACAAATTTACTATCGTTTTATTACAACTTTCTCTTAAAGAATATGTTAAGTAAATTGAAATATAAAAAAACTGAAATTGATATGTGTAAGCGTTTAGTTGATAGAATAGTACATTTGTATGTGATAGTAAATTTGTCTTATTAAGCAAAATAGGACCAATGCTTAAGAATATGAGAAAATTTATGGGAAAAATTGAATCAAATCATGTATGAAAACACAAACACGAAAATCAATTGAAAAACTTGAAGATGATGAATATCGAACTTGGGATTTGTGATTGAAGAACCGAGATTGAGAGCAATGAAAATCGATTATAGATTGAAGAACTTGATCGTCTGTTAGGTTTCTACATGCCGTCTTTGGAGGTTTTTGTTTTCTTTTTTTTCCCTAACCTTAGAGTTAAAAAGAATTAAATAAAAATGAGAGACAAAAGAAAAAATCCCCATTTTAGTAAATACTTTCAGAATAGCCTATATTGGTAAATAATTTTTCCTCTCCACCCATTTTGATAAAAAAAAACCTCCATAAAACTTTATGGTTTAGTTTATCAAGTATATTCTTAAAGGTTTTAAAGCTTTTTGTTGTCATTTTAAAGTGATCTTAAACTCAATTTAAACTTACATTATTTATCCTTAAGTTGACTGATGAATATCATTTAGGCCACCACTAACCTAAGATAAACAAATAAAGAAATTGAAAGAAACTTAATAAGCAAAACAAATGCATGGCAACTAGGGGCGCAAACTAGCGGAGTTTTCTGAAAAGTAAAGCTCGTTTGATTACCGAGCTTAAGCCGAGTCTTAACAAACCTTGTGTATTTTATGTTTTACCTCTTTCAGACTTTTATATATTAATTTCACACTGTCTAGCCAAACTTTGGCTTATTTAAGGTACCGCATAAGCTCAAGTTCGTCTAATGCTTTTCTCAAATATATTAAAGTAATTTAAAACACATATATATTAATTTATATAATAGTGAGCACTTGCTCATGTTTTGTAACTTTGCTTCTATGATTTGGACAAAAATATGTGTTTGGGTGAAAATCAACCCCCCCCCTGCACACGCGCTCATATCTCTTCGGTTTTGGAATTACTAGAGTACCCAAAAAGCTAAACTTATCAAAAAACAATGAAGTTATTATCCAATCAATCTTTGTCATTACTTTTTGGATCATTTGGCTTACAAGAAACGCTTTAGTTTTGAACAATATCTCCTCTTCCGTGAGCAAGATGGCATCGGCCGCCACATAATATAGGCCTCATCCTTTCTTTGGATGAAAAACCGGGCCAAGTTGAAAAGTCTCGATTTGGAGAAATGGAGCTGGTTTAGCTATTCAAATTTCCCTTTGTAATTGTTTTTGTCTTGTTAATTCTCGTATGTTGTACTTGTTTCTAACTTCTTACTAGTTTTTAATACATTCGTCTTTCCGAAAAAAAAATATAATAAACAAGCCGAGCTCGAACTTTATAAAAAAGTTCGAAACAAGCCGAGCTCAAGCTCTTATAAATATAAAAAAACAAGCGCTCTATCCTGATTAACTCAGCTCCTTTGCAACTCTGAATCGGGTCTTCGGAGCACACATGAACCGAGGTGAGGGTTTGGTAGTACTACACGTGGGCAGTGCTACGTGTCACAACCACTAATAATTGATTTTAGAAAAGTATGGGAAAACAGCAAACCACAAGAAAGAAAGAAGCATCTTGCAACAGTTTACATCGATTCCCGCCATTTTGAGATCTGAATCGAACCCTAATTTGGAGTCGTCGGAGATTTTGGTATTAATTCCAACACTTTCCTCTTATTATTATTATTATTATTATTATTATTATTATTCAGTTGTTTTGTTTGTTTGCTGAATCGTTAATACAAGCTATGCTCGTGAGTAGTTTTTAAAGCTCGAGCTTGACTCATAAGTATTTTATCAAGCTCTAGCTTAGCTCGGACTCTATTGGTTTGTTATTTATTTATTACTTTACTCATATATTTTATTCATAACCCAGTTTATTTTTTTCTTAATATTATATATATATTACTAATTAGTATATAGTTATATTAAATAAAAGCTATACTAATAATAGAATCATTCAGGCTCGCCAGCCGGCATGAGCTCCAAAAAATAGCTTACTTTTAGGTTCGCTTGTTTAAGCTGGGCTTGATTCGAGCTTTTAACAAGCCGATTCGAGTAGTCATGAGCGGCTTGACCCGTTTGCACCGCTAGTGGTTGAGGCCAACTTCAGATAATATTTGAAAACTAGATGAGATGATCAACTAGTATAACAAAATCATATTTAGGCTTTTGCTGCTCATGCTTCACATAATCACATTCAGCTTACTCATGTTTCATTATACTACTTATTGTGTATATAATATTCATTGGATTACATATACAACACTTACACATTACTTGTTAGTTGTTACACACGCGCAGCCATTACAATGAAATGTCCACTAAAAAGCGGGAAAGGAAGTATTCGAATTGGAGTACACAATTTGATGACAATGTCGATCCACGATCGTTGAGACAAGCATGTTACCGTTCCTCGAGACTTGCCACAAATAAACTAAACGCACTTGCTCAGGAATATTCTTCACCAAGGTCATTTAGTTACTCACATATTTCTGCATACATATTGTTCATTATTTATAAACAATAAAGCTGTTTGGATAACAGATCATGTACAAATGACAAAATCGAATCTGGTGTGTGTTCTGTTTCTGATAGCACATACGCGACATGCAGCAGTGAGTTAGCAGATGAGGTCTCAACCGAAACAATTAATAATATCCTTCCTTATGTTAACAAGCTTCGTGATCATCGGAACAAAGGTCAAAATGCTGTTTTCTTTGACGGGCAGGTGAGATTTTCACTTATTTATGCATTGGATGATAATCTCTCTTTTTAGTTTTAACAAATAAAAGATTAATTAGTTGGATGTTGCAGGAGCGGGTAGTTAAGGTGGTGTCATTTATATCGTCATTGGTGGATAGCACGAAGAAGCCTATTCTAATAATAGCAGCTTCTTCCAGTGCTCTTTTGTTGTGGCAAATGGAGTTTGCAAAGTGGTCAAAGTCGGTCAATGTTGTAATATACAAAGGGAATAAAGATACGCGGGCTGCCATTAGAGGTTCAGAATTTCAAGTCCTTTTATCTTCTCCAGACGCCATTGTTGAGGTACACAATTCTCTATATAATATGAAACTAACACAAATTTATATATGAATTATATTAATATCGTTGTTTTGCAGGATATGGAAACACTTGATCGTATTAAATGGGAACTGTTAGTGGTAGACGAGTGCCAAGGCCCCTTGATTTCAACGCATTTAAAGAAATTTCAGATGCTTATGACTGATATGAATCTGTTAACAGTTTCTGGTGAACCAGTGGTATGTTTTATCACCTCTCTTTTATCTCAAGCGGGTCAATAATAGTCAAACGGGCTGAAAGCCAACTTAAGTCATCTGTGGTAGTGTGGTGCACTAATTCTAAACAAATGTATGTTGGCCAGCGCGTTATTACCGCCACTACTGCCTTTGTTTTCTACATTTGCTGATTTCAGTGAACTGTTTCAGGATGATATTTTGCAGAGCTACCAAAATATTCTTTCACTGGTTGATTGCAAAAATGAAAAGACGGAAATGAAGGACGATGATATTAGCGTATTGAAAGAAAGACTTTCGCCATTTGTAGCATTTGAGTGCAAGTTTAATCTGAAAGGTATCTATAATTTCAAGATAAGTTTATTTCTTTCTAGAATATTAATTGGTTATAGATTTTTTCTTTTTTCTTTTTTATTACAGAAATTAGTGCCGTTAAAGTTGTTGAAATCCCTGCATCTGCACTGGTACCTGGGCGCAGTTTAGCCGGGTCAGGAGTACTGTTTGCAGCCCCTCATTTACGGTCAAACCCGTCATTGCTTGCATCACTCCATAACCGACTCTAACTCTGGCGAACCATCACTTGAGCCAAAGCCAAACAATTAGCGAACGTATAGAAACGGTTGACCTTTATCAAGTATATAGACTTCTAACCCAACTGCCATTCCATGGATCTTATGATGAGGGTGGCTAGTCTAACATTAAATCATGGCACTTTTAGTTCTTGCAAATTTGCACTTGCAATAGAGGTTTTTGGAAGCAATTTTGGATGTGTGTGGTTTGATATGAATTTGATGATAGTGTTCATATCTAGTAGTTGAACTATTCAAAGCTGCACATCAGCACCACCATATAACTTGAGGGTCAATGTGAATTATAGTCAACTGAGTCAACAGTTTGGCAGTTAGTCAAGTGGTTTAGTTAGTTATCTTAGTTATGTTTATGTTACTGGCAGTTTAGTAGTCCCTTTGAAACTATGCATTGGCATTGGCATTACGTATTTAGGGTAAAATTAACATACAAATTAAATTATTGTGCTAACTGTGAGAAACTGAGAATCAAGTAGTGTAATTATATTTACAAGTAGTGTAATTACACTATGTTGTAATTCATCATCATCATCGTACTCAGTATATCCCACCAATAGCAAAGCTATGGTAGGGTCTGAGGCTATGTTGTAATTACACTATGTTGTAATTACACTACATTATAATTGCACTATATTGTATATAATTAAACTACTTGATTCTCACGGTTAGCATGCTAATTTAATTTGTATTTGATCTAAGCTCATGTACTTATTCATATTCATTCAAAACTATACAGGATTACATACACACAATCTTTTTCACTTCACTTTATTTGAGTGTTTTAGGTGCATGTAATGTGTTTGCTTTAACTTACTAATTTCATATAATCAACAAAATAAATATATGAACTTACATTTTGTGTCAAATGACTTTTAACTTTTCAAAAATAAGTTTTGAGGATAAATCCAGTCCTCTAGAAAATGATCTCTTATTTTGACACATGAACACAACTTACTGTTTGTTTATAGGATCTTTGTTGGAAAATAAAGCGTTGAATGTTAGGCGAGTGAGATCAGAAATTTTGGGAAAAATTAGAGAGAAAGCAATCCTACCAGCGCTATGACTAGGTGATCAGATGTTTTGCGAAAGTTAGAGATAAAGAAACCCCGCGAAGTGTTATGACTTACATTCGTTTAGTCAGTTTTCATGGTGTTATCGTTTGCGGTTATGGGACCATTGATCATGCTTTATTGACCGCATTGGTTAAGAGTGACGCGTATCAAAATTAAAAGAGGGGGGGGGGGGGAAGTTATTGTTAGATCTTTTTATTTATAAAGGTTATTATATTTTAATCAAATCATCAAACATATTGGTTACATGGAGGCGGATGGGGTTAATCAAATATATCAAATGATTGGAAATCTATACAGATCTTTTCCGTCTGATTGTTCTAAAAAATTTAAGCTAATACAAAACTGGGCGAGTGACTCTTTGGAACTTTTCAATTAAGGAAACCATTTATCTTATCACAGACACAGTTGACAAGAAGATGTTAACATGGGAAACACCCATGCACCTCAAATTGTCTTTAGGTGAGAAAGAACACGGGGGTGGCAGACAAGGTGGTAAGTTGTCGGGGAGTTTAATGTCATAACGACAACTATATTTCTTCGTATTTTAAACAAAAATAGCATTTGTTTTTTTTTTTTTAAGTAGAATTCGTTTTCCTTTAGAAAATGACGGGCTTCAATAAAATATATACAAAACAAAAATTATTAATCATTATAGTACTAAGTAAATGATATTAATAAGAATATTATTATATGGGTATATTAATCTTGTTGATATAGCTTGCCCATGAACTTTCATTTTATAAGACAAACATTCTTAAGTTTTCTTAATAAGTGATGTGGACTGAAATTTCTTTTTATAAAAATGTGCAAACCCAAATGCTATTATCTTTGAATCGTTTCAAACGACGCAGTCCTCCATTTATTTATTATATGTAGTGATATAAAACAAATTAACAAAAGAGAGAAAAGACCAAAGCATAAAAAAGACACTTATTCAAGAAAAGATTATTTCATAACAATATCTGCATAGGAGATTTACTATGTCCACCATATGTTTTGACAAAAAGACACTGAACTTTGAAGGAAGCTTGCATTTCCCTTGTTTGGCCTGCTATAATAGTTTTGATCACAATGCTCTAATGATGCTTTTCATTTGTTATTCACTTATTCTTATGCCTTTGTTATGCCTTTTAGGTTCAGTGGCACGAGATGCTACTGCTGAACATGCACTCTTTACATAGATCTGCAATAGTTGACAAAATACCCAAAAGTCAAAAATCAATGAACCCCCATCAAACGGAGTATGTATTTCTGCTTCAATATCAAATTGGTGCATTTTTAATCTATAATTCCCTGGTCCTCTTTTCACTGTATCAGTCTAACTTATGTTTTTACTTACCTTCTATCTACGATCCTTAATATTGAAAAGAACTTTAGAGATGACCAATGATATATCCTGCAAGAAGAAAGAAAAAATAATCACCAAACAGGTTTAAGATGTCAACAAAAAGTCAATGGTAAGTCAAAATACCTGATGCGGCATTTGGCCCCTTTCAAGATAACCAACACAGTCAAAAACATGAAAGCATTTCTAGCAGCAGCGTTCCGAGGTCAACAAAAGTCAATGGTAACCGAGAGTACTTTAAAAGATGATTAATATAGAAACCAAAAGATAATATTAGAAAAACACTTACATAAAGAGCTCCCCCAACTACTACGAGGTGCCACGGGGCCGCCTTTCTGCTCTAATCCGTACAACTCTGCCATTTAAGCAACTCAAATAGAATTTATTTTTGCTATAATCTGGAGCCTAAAAGTGTAGAAAATTCAAAATCATAAAGCTTAGAACATGATAATAATTATTTATTAGTATTATTTTTTAAAAAAAAATTAATCAACTGCTCAACATTAAAAGAGCATTTCATTATGACCTTTTTCTTCATGCAACTTAAAAGGGAGTGCACCGTGGCATCTCTGCAAATAAAAAAAATGTGTTTGCTTTCCTCTCCTCTTCAAGAATATCACAACCGCCCAACAAAAGATCATCACTGTCAGGTATAGCTTGAAGAACATCTATTGGACTGTAAATCCTTGCGGTTTTCCAGTAACATTTGCAATGTTGGTTTCATTGACCTACAAAAAGATTAAAACATGCATAAAACCTTCATAATATCCTAAGAACAAACAACAAAAATTAGTCATTCAGGTGTCACAAAAAAGAATACTAACACAATTATAAAAATCCGTATGTATTTCAATTTGAAAGCGAATGTTATACTGTCCTTCAAAACATAACTTATGGAAATTAGGCACAGCTATTATTGTGTAAGATCTTGAATCAGGATGATTATTCACCTATGATTTTTTGCTGTAACCATTCCCGAATCCCCGGGGTATTGATGCCATTAATGATTCTTCAAAACAGCTAATCCATTAATGGTTCTTCAAACTCCATCTTCCTCTAAGAGGTTAACCTGATGTTGCAATATATGTAAATCAATTAACAGTCCCCGTGTATGAACTGCAACAATACCATAATAATAGGTAATTTCAACTGCGGTGCCAAACACATAGATAGCTAGCAGCGACGGTGAAGAAAAGATTTGAATGGAGAGTGGTGGTGGCAGTTTTTTATTGGCCGGTCAAAACCATCGGATTTTTTCCAAATCTATCGGCGCCGATTGATTTGGGTGGACTATTTCTGGAATGTAAGATTTTCAAGGACTATTACGGGAATCTGTCTCTTCTTTTGGATCATTTTCAGAATTTTCCCTTTATATTATCTTATTTTCAGATCAATATATAATATATGTATGCATCTATGGTTAAAGATTTATATTACTTACAGGGTTGTACCAGGGACACGCCAAGCATCCCTTATACGTTTTGTATAGGGCTATACGGGAGGCGTATAGGGGGTGTTGGTGTCCCTAGAAAACCCCTATTTATATTTAGTATTTTCAAATCAAAATATGTATGTATTTAGGATTAAAGATCTTAGCTATTTTTGGGTTAAAAATATATTTGGAAGACCACTTTTGACATGAAAGGATTAGTGTAAGTTTAAAGTGTAATTGTTGTTGGCGATGTTTTAACTAGTGTCTTGCTAGTCTGAATGTTTTAGAAAAAACGTGGTTTAAGATGCATATATTTTTTCACCAAAATAAGTACCCATTTTTATAACTTTACAAATTCGGTCAATGTCTATAGGTTCATTTTGAAATAAAAACTACCCCATCCCCACCATATTTGGTGTTTGTTTATATATACAGTCACACACGTTGAAAGGGGTTTTATAAAAACCTTATATAATAATAGAATATAATGGTTTAATAAAAAGCAACTGGTAAACAAATTATTGTTTAGAAATAAGAGTGCTATGTTTTTTTATTTGTTAAATAAGTTAATTAAATAGAAATCAAATTAGATGACAGACTTTGGGAATCTATCTGCTTTAATAAAATACCACCATTTTTGTCACTTGTCAATCCCATAGCCCTCCTCATATTTTTTTTAAACCAATTTTAATATATGGTCCTTATCCTTTAAGTCATTTCAATACATGAATTCAATATTTTTATTAAATGTTAATCCTAACGGATTCATTTATTAACATTAATGATGAAATGAGAAAATATAAAAAATTGAAGTTTGCGGGTTTGTTAGAATAAAATTTTAAATTCACGAGTAATTGCAAATAAAGAAAATAAATGTGCATCATTGTCGAATAATTTGGATTTGTATGGTAAACTACAAATTGTTTTTAAACTAAGATTCGAGCAGCAGTGCATAAATTTTTATATAAGATTGGTTTAAAATTTGGATTTAATAATTTTTTCATATGCATTTGAACTCAAGAAAATGTGTATTTTTTTAATTTGCAAGCATTTTGTATAAATATTGCAAATATGGAGAATACCTATTATATATATCTTGGTGTTTAGCATTAAATCATTGAAGTTGAATATTATAATTATAAACCATATGTATAACGATTTACTATATGAACTATCTGTCATTTTGTAAGGGCACATATGAAATTAATCCTTTATTTATATGACTTTTTTGTGCAATATAAAATGTTTTAGCAATAAGAAGATCAACATTTAGTTTTCAATATTTTCTTCCATAACTCAGACCAAAATGCTTTATAAACATATATTTTATACCTTGATTTATACTTTTTTTATACATTTAAATATAATTAATTTAATATGTCTTATAAGACAAATTACTTAATTAAAAGCATTCAAAATTTTAAACCAAAAAATCTGCTTCAATCCCATTTCACTATTTTCGCTTTCCAAAATCATTTAAGATATTGAACCCTAAAATATCGTTTTCATTAATTATTTACATAATTTCAATATTATATTAACTTACTATTTTTATTTTTATACAAATAAACGAAGTGAGTTTACGTTAGTGTTACATGTTGGTTAGTACATAATTAAATTATTTATTATGGTTTATATTCAAAATAATAAAACTATATATAGAATTTAAAAAAAATACAATCATAACATTTATTATTAAAATATGTTATAAAAATTCATTAATATTCACACTTATCATAATGTAACTTAACAGAAATATTTATTATTTTTATTTTTTGTTATTTGTAACTTAATCATTATTCTCATTACATTTCAAGGAATATTCTATTTTCACATTAATTAAAAAAATAGTTAATCCAGTTAAAAGTCATTTACCATGTTTTTGGGATAATCATGTTTTTTTCAACAACGTTCAGGTAATCTGGTTTTTTGGGATAATCATGTTTTTTTTATAAACATGAGCAGATGATCTCAAATGGCATAATATTAATTGATTAAAAGGTATGATATTTTATGTGCATGAATATTTTTTTTGTTAGTTTCATGGATACATTATCATTTATCTAGGGTTGGTATATATACTTGAAGAACCTTATTTGTCACATAAAAGAGTTATAAATAGACCTATATGTTAACTTATTAAGAGTTATAAGCAGAAATAAACTACAGATTTTGATTTTTGATAAACAATGTATACCGACAAATACAATCACAAATGTAGTGCAGAAAGAAGGTTTTACTTATTTCTAGCATATTTGTGTAATCTTAATTATGTAATTTCTGTAATTTTAATGTAAATTGTAATTGTATTAACAATATATCATTTTATTGACTGCATTTCACCTAATGATTAAAGTTTAAAATTTTCATCAATTACCCGTATAATTAGGGGTGTTAATCGGGTTAACCCGATCAGGTTTCGGGTTAGTCGGGTCGGGTCGGGTTAATCAGGTTTTTTATAAAAGAAAACTAACTCGCAACCCGACCCTATTAACGTTCGGGTTTATCGAGTTCGGGTTACTCAGGTTTCGGGTTAGTCGGGTCGGATTGATCAGGTTAGTCGGGTTACTCTATATTTTGAGGTTAATTTAAATAGACATACATAATTACCTAACTAAGATATAACATCTACCGTGAAACTATCTTGTAATCAAGTTAAGAGCCCCACATGCATAAAATTTATTACTCAAGTGGCTCGTTTTCTTTCAAAGATTTTACTGACTTCTAGCCATGAAATCTAGAGTTATGCTTATATAGTTATATATGAACTCATAGGAAGTATTTGGATGAGTTTAAAATATAACTGTTTGTCAAACAATCACGAAGGTGTAACAAAGATAGTAATCTAATCATTAGCATTTTAACAAAAGTAGAATTAGTTGGTTATATTGTTGTCTGTTATGCAAATAACTAGTAGTTGAGAGTTGGAAAGTTGTAGGTTTTAACTTTATAGATTTAACCAATACATGTATAGGAAATCAGGTTATTCGGGTCAACCCGAAACCCGACTATTTTTCTAAAATGAACCCGAAACCCGACCCTAAACTATCCAGGTTAATCGGGTTAACCCGAATAACCCAATTAATAATTTTTTACCCTATTTAACCCGACCCTAATTAGCTTAGTCGGGTTTGAGTCGGGTTAATCGGGTTCGGACTTTTTGAACACCCCTACGTATAACACGGGCTCAAACTAGTATTCAATAATAAATGGTGTTGTTACACTCCCCAACTATCCAACTCTCTTTTCCACCTTGGTCATGCCATTCAAATTTATTACTTTGCATTTATATCAAATTTATTATTTTTCAATAAATAAAAATATGTATTTATGGATTATATAATCCATAAATGTCATTCCAAAGAGAACTTTGTTAAAAATGTAAAGATCCACTTATTTAAGCATCCACTAATATAATGTTTCACACTTCCCAAAACCTTCAAGTATATTCACACTATACTCATCATACCTCAAGCTCTCTTCTTTTTTTTTACTACTCTTTTTCCTGTTGTGAGATGTCTTGGATTTCTTGGCTGCAGATCCTCCTTCAACGGCCCTGAACCCCCAGCCGCAGGCACGGTTGCTACCATCCTTAGAGGGGCTGTTGCTCCCCATGGCAAAACCTCTACATCTTCCCAGCGTCCTTCATTCGCTGCTTTCTTAAACTCTTTTGCACACTCAGGTGATGTCTTACAAGTGTTCTTCTCGACATCAGTTACGACACCAACTCTAACCATTCGGTTTTCTTTCACATCATGTAGCACCACCCGCCCCATCGACGGGCGTTCAAACACACTCTCAACTACGGCTGGAGTGTACACAGCCAAAACGACAAGCCCATATTCACCCGCTCTTAGTGGCTCGCCTTGATTTGTTATTGTTTTCCTGGTCTTCCGGTTAAATTTGCAAAGCACATTTGTCACAACTGCTTCAAATTTGTGTGTCAACCAAGTTATTGTCAACTTTAATATTTTCCAAAGTATTTGACCAACCACTCGAGCAGAAACTCAAACCAGAACCAAGAATCAAACTACCGGAGTGAACCCGGCCATAGATAAATCCATACTCACAATCCTCCTCAGTAATCATCTCGAGAACAAATCTTAAATGACTCTCATCTTTATGAAACTGACTCATCCTATCAAGTTTCTTAACAAGTGTTGATGCGTCATACCATTCGATTTTTGATGTTTTCTAGCATATATTCTGGCTCTCCAATGCTGTCATACAAGACCCGTTTAACCCAAAAAGTTTTTATTCATTGTTCTCCTATATTAACACTTACAGTTTATTTAAAAATTTATATTAATTTTCCTTTTAGCTATAACTTTTGGCTTAGAAAAAACAACATATAAAGCGCCTAACCCAAAAAGTTTTTATTCATTGTTCTCCCATATTAACACTTACAATTCATTTAAAAAATTATATTAATTTTCCTTTTAGCTATAACTTTTGGCTTAGAAAAAACAACATATAAAGCGCCTAACCCCTAATGCCATAGGGCACGATGCTTGTTCATGAATGTTTTCCATAAGATATATAAGATATGTAGTGTTGACATATGAACCTTCTATAATGAGTATCTCCCGATTCACCACCGAGGCACCGATACTCCACATATGACATTTTGCACATCACCACCCAACTCAATCACATAAAATTTCTTTATGACGGTGTTAAGCCTTTTGAATGAAGGCTTAAACTGATAACTTGCATTCGACACATCGCCTATTAAACTCTTAATAGTGGTTGATTTTCCACAACTAGGGAGACCGAGAACTACAACTTGAAAAAATGTGGCAATAATTTAATAAAATGAGTGGAAAGAGAAGCTTATAGTAACCTCACGACAAGGAGACACGTATATCTGCCAACATGCCAGTTGGTGCGGCTCACTCCCCCATGTGGCCACACCGTCACTTTGTGATCTTCGCGAAACACCGCCCCTACCTTTTCTCACGCTGGTGATGAGCCACCTTCTATATTTCCCCCCTTTTTTGGTTCTAAAGATGGTGAAGATGATAAATGTTTTATGAAAGAAGGTGGTTGGGTTGATGATAATGGTTGAAGATGAAGAGAATGGAGGTTGAGAAAGATGGAGAATGTGGTGGTGGCGGCGGCTAAGAATGAGGAAGAGATGGAGAATATGTTTGATTGTTTAGGGTTTGTGTTATATAGTGCTTTTTTTATTTCTTATTTGATTATTTTACCTAATGAATAACATTAAAAATTTTAAATAGGGTATAATTTGATTATATATTCTGTTTTCTTGTTACAACTTCTAAAATACAATATTTTATAGAATTCCGACCATGCATTTGTGTCGTGCTTCTTTTTATCTGCATCGTGATACAAATTTTACTCAAAAGTTAAAGCTGAGCCGCGGATATTATGTACAAGTGAATGAAACACAAACGTATTATTTTATATTTTACAATTATAATAGCGTTTGAATATTTATTTTGTCTTTACTTATAACTTTTAAAATACGATGTTTTATAAAATTCCAAGTATATCGTTATGGCGTGCTTATTTTTTATCTACACCCTAATATAAATTTCACTTAAAACTGAGTTGTGAATATTATGTATAAATGTTCGAATCACAAACGTATATGTTGTCAAAGCAGCTGCATTGTTTACCCTTTCATTATTCTAATAATATGCTATAATTATTTGTAAAATTTCAAACATTTCATTACGATGTGCTTTTTTTTATCGAAATTCAACAAAAGTTCTCATCAAAATTGAACAGGTCAATCATTTTCTCTTTATAATTTTAACATAGAATGTTTTATACAGTTTTGAACATGGTGTTATATTCATAATTCATAGAGTTGCATCTTATTAAGCCAAGTTGTTTGGTTCGCTTAAAGGCCAACTTCAAATCGAAGCATGGATTCAAATATGTTTATCTAAAACTAGGTTTGTACCCGCCGCAATGCGGCGGTACATAATGTACATTCGGTAGGTAAAAGTTTGTTATGATAGTGACGGCACATTAACATGTATTTGGTTGGTAAAAGTTCATTAAGATGTTGGCACTAAACTGAAAGCATTAATCTGTCAACATAGAAAACAGTAATGACAATGATATAACTTACAATATAAGAAATTAATATAGTAAGAAAAAACAAATATAACTTATGATCAAAGAAACACAAATTTGGTTGGTATCGGTTAGCTTCATTATGTAGCTGACACTAAACCTAAAGATTAAATTAGCATACGTCTAGAATACTCGCGTAACTTATTATACCAAAAAAGTAACTCATTTAAAACGATGTTTATTGGGTTGGTAAAATTCGGGCGTTACTACAGCAAGTAGACGTGAATTAGGTCAATTTCGGTTACGTTCGTTACGACACAGGAACTAAAAACAAAACAAAACATTGGTCGGTGTCGGGCCGTTATGGCGACGAGTAGACGCGAATTGGGTCGGTTTCGGTTACGCTCAGTACGATACTAAACTAAAAAATAATCAAAGTATTGTATGATGCGTCACAAGTTGGTGCCGCCCACATGGACCAATGATATTCGTTACGGTTGTAGAACAAAAAAAACAACAAAACTTGGGCATTACGGGGGAGAGTCGATCCGAATTGGGTTTGTTTCGGTTACGTTTTTTACAATATTGGAACTAAAATTGAAAAAAAAAAACAAAAACAAAAAGAAATTTTTTAATGATGTGTCAGAAATTTATACCGCCACGTGGACCAATTACGGTCTTGCGACACCAACCTTCTCTAATTATATATAATAATATAATTCTCTTTGTTTGGCTTCCCAAGTTTAAGTATTATAATATGTATATGTACGTGTATTCATTTTGATGGTTTCGTTTAATGTAAATCCTTTTGGATATTTGGCCTTTTTTTGGTATATTGGTTTTTAATAATCCTAATTATTGTCTTCTGGTCATTGTTTGTCCCAACTAATGAATTGACTACTGATGGTTCCAACTTTTAAAATATTTGTTCCTAACAGTCCGCGACTAACATAATCCTAACACCGTTAGTTTCGGGTCACCGGGAAAACGTTTTTGGTTGGAAAATTCAAATTTGTTACTGAAAAACACCACATGAACACCGCACCCACCGTCAATTGACTCACCGCTAACCAACTACCACCACTTGAGCACCATCAACCGATTCCGACGATGGTTCTAGGGTTTCCGGCGACCTCAATAATTAAGGGTTTTACTAGAAAAAGGTTCCTAAAGGTCCGATACGAAGTTACCAAGATGTTTGGGACGAAAATGTTGAGTTTTTTCGGGGAAAAAAATTGAGTTTTCCGGCCAAAACCGTTTTCCGGTGACATGAAACTAACGACGTTAGGATTCTGTTAGTCGCGGACCGTTATGAATAAATACTTTAAAAGTTGGGACCATCAGTAACCAATTCATTAGTTGGGACCAGCAGTGACCAAAAGACAATAGCCGGGACCATTAAAAACTAATATACCTTTTCTTTTTGGTTGTTATATCGAGTACCGGTACTATGGCGTATCAAAGTGATACCGACCGAATTCCCACACACTTAGCGCGTGAATCTCACTAGTTCACTCTATATGTAAAATTGGGACCACTAACTTTTCTTAACATATACTTTTATTCGCAAATTAACTGAATCTATAATTGAGTTTAGTAAAACTTAAAATTCTTTATAACTAATTACATAAAATAATTAACGGGAAATAGGGCAACATTTTCTTGAGAACTATTCAAAAATATCGTAAGTAATTAATTAGGTGGTGTTTGTTTTTACTTAAAATCTCCGTAGGAGACTTATGTCTGCAGGCGCGCAGACATAAGCTCCTGAAGACTGTTTGTTTTTTTAGAGATTTTAACATATTTTCCCGTCCTAACCTTTTGAAATTACATATTTCCCCAAAATATAAGTTTTCCCCAAAACCTTTTGTCCATCACCGCCACCACCCACCGTCCGCCACCGCCACCGTCCATCACCCCCACCACCCACCGTCCACTACCACCACCATCCACCACCCACCACCACCGTCCATCACCACCACCCACCCGTCGGCCACAACCATCGTCCACTACCACCACCCACCGTCCGCCACCACCACCCACCACCACCACCTACCATCAGCCACCAACACCGTCCACCACCCACCACCACCACCCACCCGTCGGCCACAACCATCGTCCACTACCACCACCCACCATCCGCCACCAACACCCACCACCACCACCACCTACCATCCGCCACCAACACTGTCCACCATCCACCACCATCACAGTCCATCACCACCACCACCACATATTAGTTACGAAATCTACATTAATTTTATTGCTAGAACTTGAAGCTCACGTTTCATGGCGGGGTTGGATTCAATATAAATCATGCGCACTTTAATATAAACAATAGTAAAAATAAGCAAAATATGCTGTCAGGTAAACATATCTAAAGTAAAACTTAGTTGTAATTAATATAAGCTAAACATAAAATGAATTTATAAAAAAGATTTAAATGTATAAAAAATATCTTTGCAAAAAAAAAAAAGAACTTCACTAAACTTTAAAGGTCAGATGATAACTCTTTTAAAGTTCAGAATTAAAAACATAAGAATGTTTACAGTTTATGGACAAACATAAATGATTAAGAAAAATTATATAAAAATTCATGCGCCGGATATAAATATATTAAAGTTCAAAAATTAAAAATGTAATTAAGATCTACATAGGACTACAGGAGTATAACTATAAATTCAATAAACACTAAAAGACAAAAAAAGGGGGGCCAATCATGATTTAATACGGTAGATAATTCAAAATGTTATAGATATACTTTTCTATACTGGGGTGTAATCAAACTGAGTCCGATTTTGACTAAACTAAAGTTTGGCTCATATTGACTTATGAGATCTCGGGTTTGAGTTCAGCTCGTTTTAAGTATTTTTATTTTTTTCTAAAACCCAAGCTCGTATCAAGCTTATTATTTATTAATTATTTTTATATATTTTGAAAAAAAAAAAAAAAAAAAAACTTTACTCGGCTCGAGCTCATATATTACGTTAAACGAGCTAAATCTCAGCTCGAGCTCGGTTACGCAATGAAGAAATTAATCTATAAAAGTTTAAAAGAGAAAAAAAAAACTTAAAATACACACAAAGACTCAATAAAACTTAACGAGACTAATCGGGCTTTACATACCAGACGCGAGTTCAAACTCAATAAAGCTAAAAAGACAAAGTTGATTTTGATATATATATTTCACAATTTGCATGTGAGTAAACCACACATCAAAAGTTGTTCATTGTTCTGTGCATTCATACTTTTGCCATTAATGGTTACATGAAAACACAAAGCAAATTATGATACTTCAAAAATGGCATAATAATGATATTTCACAAAGCAAAGAATCAATCCAACTTAAAAACCCTAAAAACCACCAGAAGCATCCATCATTTCCATCAAAATTTGATATCAGTGAGTGTTGCAGCAGTCGATTTTACACCATGCATTTGTAAACTTTAATTTGCTCTGTTTGTTGTTGATCGAGCCCTGATTTCGATTGTAATCGTATCACTGACAAACAACGAGAATTGGGTATTGATTCCAACTTGATTTTAATTTCTTCTTAATTTTATATATGTGTTGTTAATTTTTTAGGCTAAATTGTGATAATATTTGAAAATGTGTAGAATGTAAGTTAGGGTTTCTGATTGTGATATCGACATTCGGCCGGGAGTTAGTTTCGTTTAACTAAATGAGCGAAGACGAACTCGTGAACGTTCAATAATGTGTTCGTTTGTTTATGTTTGTTCGTTAAAGGTGTTTAATGGCTTTTGTAATCCGATCATATAGATTTACGCGAAATTATTAATTGTAAAGGAAAAGTTTATACGAATCTTATGTGATTAGTTTACATGTAAAGTTAATGTATGATATGAATACGAGAATGTTAAGAAACAGACCGCAATATTGACACTGACCATTCCTGGTTAGCCAAATCTAATAAAACATTGTTTATGTTCATTTGTGCTCGTGAACTATTCACAAGCAAGTTAATTTCCTTGATGAACAACACGGTCTATTCGTGAACTGTTCACTTGTCTGTTAAAAGTTTAATGGATGAACATGAATAAGGGTTTGTTCAGTTTGGTTCATTTACGACCCTAGTTATTTGTGGAAGTTGAAGATGACTTGATGGTGAATTACAAAAATACCGCTGTTTTTTTCAACTTTTGTGTGTATGTGTTAATTTAGTGCTTATGCGTAGAAAGAAACCTAGGATAGTTTGTGAGGTGTAATGCAATCCCTGATTAACACGGGCAGTATTAATTATATTATGATCATAAAACATTGTTGATATTCAGCCGAGTTTGAAGATGATCATGCTTGTTTTACTTATGCAGATTTGATTCTTAAAAATACTAAGATGGAAAAGAGTGGATAATGACCCACGCCTCAAGAACACGAGGATACTGATATCATGAATTTGGAGAAAGAAAGTTTGAAAATGAAGAAACGAAATGCACATTCTTATAAAATGTTGTTTAAAAACGCGAATGCCAAGAGTAAAACACCTGCTGCTGAATCTTGTTCGCATAAAAAACAGAGGTAATTTAGTTAAATGACATATTTCTTCATACGTTAATCTTTCATGATTCAAGATTTATTAAGTTGCTTGTTTGTAGATTATGTTCTGAACAAGGATGTGAAGATCAGCCTGCTACTAAAGACAAGATCCAATCTGGTGTGTATTCTGTTTCTTTAGATTTACAATAAAATAGTTTATTTTTTTGGATTCGTGATTAATGGTCATTTGGTACATTTCCACCTAATATATTTGTATATTTACTGAGAATCATTAATTACACACGCAACAGGCAACAATGAGTTAGCTGATGAGATCTCGACCGGAATACATAATCATGGTCGGGATGGTTATGAGCCTGACAAGCCGCTTATACCTAAGAAAAGACGAAAACTGAGGTGATTTATTTAATGACATATTTCTTCATGATATTAAATCTGCATGCATTAGTCTTTATTATTTATGATTTATAAAGCTGTTTGTTTGTAGATTATGCTCTGGAGATCAGTCTGCTATAAATGACAAGATCGAATCTGGTGTGTAATCTGTTCTTGCATATATCTACATTAAAGTAACTAATGTAATTTACTGATAGCCGTTAATTACATACCCGACAGGTAGCAGCGAGTGCAAGTTCAGTGAGTACTGGGTCCCGGCTCATCTTTCGTCTATGCAGATCGAACAATATTGTGCAATTCTCACTTCAAATTCAGACACACTCTCTTCATTACCAAGAAAATCTTCACTCAATGATATTATCACACAGATCCAAAAGGTTTAAACTTTCTGTGTTTCTGGTTTTCCATAATCTGTTTGGTAGATACATATTAATTTGATTATTTATTTTTGCAGTGTTGTGATCACCCGTATCTTGCGGACCCTACTTTGCGTAATTCTGCCAAAGAAGCTTCTTTGACTGATGATCCGTTGGCTGCTGATATCAATGTCAGTGGCAAACTGCGTGTTTTTGACAAGCTCCTGTTAGAGATTAAACAATGCGGTTTGAAAGCACTTGTTCTGTTTCAGGTTACTAAATTCATCAACTTGCTTTTTTGTTATATATACACTCTACAGTCTACATCACTTTATTTATTTAAAGCATTGTTTTTGTTGATTGACAGTCGGCGGTTAGTTCTGAAAAGATATCAACCGGACATATTTTGGATGACCTTGTTCATCAAAGATTTGGGGAGAATTCATATGCATATATACCCAGGAACAACAAAAAATCATTAGAAGCGTTCAACAATGCAGACAGTGAACGGTTCGTTTGTTTATGCGATTATCGTGCTTGTCATTCCAGCATTAGACTTTCGCGTGTGGATGTGGTGATAATATTCAACAGTGACCGTAACCCGTCAAATGACATAAATGCCCTTAAGAAGATCACCATTGATTCACCTTGTGAGCGGATAAACGTTTTCCGGTTGTATTCGGCATTCACGGTTGAAGAGAAAGCGTTGATTCTTTCTAAGGAAGGTACAGTTGTTGACAGTTATATTAGCTCGAGTGTTTGCCACCAGCTGTTAGCATGGGGCGCACCCTACTTATTCCGTAAGGTCCAAAATAGCACTGACTCCGGACCTCAGTCGTTTTTAGACGATTTGCTTCACGAGCTGTCATCCCTGTTGAGGAACACAAGTGTCAAACCGGGCCCCACAGACCACTCTATCATATCAAATGCACAGATGCAAAATGGAGCTTACTCTGAGTGTATCAAGTTATTTGGTGAAACGGAATCTCACACAAAGGAAAGTGCTGCTGTTGTTGAATACTTGGTTGCTAACTCGCCTTCTGATTTTTGGAGTAATTTGGTCAGAGAAAGTCAAACTGGACCGGAAAAGTTTCTTAAAAAGTTATCTCGGAGAGTTCGAAAGCCAAACCGAAACTGTGTTGAAGGTGAAAATGCTGCAACTACTCCCCCTTTTGTAAGATCAAAGCAGAGGAGTAAAAGAAAGTACGTCAAGAATATCGGAATAAAATGGGCAGGTATGACAGTTATATTATTAACTAACCTTAATGCCATATGTTTTTGATCATATTATTGTTATTTCATCAAGCATGTGAGAATGCAACGCCTGCAAGTATTTCTGATTCAATTGCTTTGAACCCTGGAACAAATGGAGGTCAACAAAGTCAACCCAAACAACCGCCATCACATACTCTTGAAAAAGAAGTTGGAACAAATGGGGGTCAGCAAAGTCAACCCGAACAACCGCCACCTCATACTCTTGAAAAAGTTGGAACAAATGGAGGTCAGAAAAGTCAACCTGAACAACCGCCACCGCATACTCTTGAAAAAGTTGGAACAACTGGAGGTCAGCAAAGTCAACCTGAACAACCGCCACCGCATACTCTTGAAAAAGTTGGAACAACTGGAGGTCAGCAAAGTCAACCTGAACAACCGCCACCGCATACTCTTGAAAAAGTTGGAACAACTGGAGGTCAGCAAAGTCAACCTGAACAACCGCCGCTGCATACTCTTGAAAAAGTTGGAACAAATGGAGGTCTGCAAAGTCAACCTGACCAACCGCCACCTCATACTCTTGAAAAAGAAGTTGAACGAATTTGTAAGGAGCGAGAGCGAATCACGAAATCACATCAAGAAAAGGTTTTTGTTTTCTTTTAGTTATATTATTATCAACTAGCTTTTGAACCCGTGTAATACACAAGTATTTTCAAATAATAAAATCAAGTCCGTTATTTAAAATAATATTATTTCTCGTTAAAAAAAACAAAGAAAAGAAAATTGAGATATTTTACTCTTTGACGTGAGATGCATATTTGCATGGAAACCAAATCAATTATTAATTTTCAAATATTATTTCTAGTTTTCCTTTTTTAAATATATAAAGTTGGTTCTTTTCTCCTCAATCAACGGATTATGATAACTAATAATAAATAAAATTTTAGAATGAAATATCCGGTTAGTTTTAATGGGTCATAACAACTATACCCATGACCCATGGTTACCATGGATTAGGAGAATGAAGATTATAAATCAGAATGAGTATGGTTATGACACGTCATCTCTAGTATTTTTGTTTTATAAGATTGATGGATTATAAGATGTTTATATACAGGAATCGAAGCTTCTTGCTGAATGCGAAAAGGAGATTTCAGAGGTCCAAAAGAGGTACGACGGATTGATTCATGACTCGAAGACGCGTTCAAAAAATGAAGATATCCTTCTTGAAAACTATCAGCAGCTTGTTAATGCCAATAAACTCCTTGCAGAGATTTTGGCACAAAATTTGCAGGCCATTCCTACTTTGAAGAGAGCACAGAAAGGCATCTAACTTAAATTTCAAGATAACTTAATTTGCTTTCAAGAACATCATGTGATTATTGTTTTGTTTCTATTGTTTACAGAAACTAGCGCTTTAAATGTTCTTACAATCCCTGCAACTGCGCCAATTCAGCCTAGGAACCCATGTTTGACCAGCGGTCCCACCACCTTAGCCAGGCCAGAACGAGAACGGTTTCCTGCCCCTCATCTAAGGTCAAACCCGTCATTGTTTCCATCACTCCATAACCGAATCAACTCTGGTGAACCGTCGTCTCTTGAGCCGTT
The DNA here is from genome assembly GCF_021521415.1 of Bidens hawaiensis. Taxonomy (NCBI): domain Eukaryota; kingdom Viridiplantae; phylum Streptophyta; class Magnoliopsida; order Asterales; family Asteraceae; genus Bidens; species Bidens hawaiensis. The sequence goes on along the minus strand of NW_027494332.1, from coordinate 13,047 downwards.
GCCTACTCTGTCAACTACGCAAACAGTTGACAAACAGTGCCCTGCGTAGAAGCAGAATCAAACAGTGACCGATCGTGTCATTTGACAGATATAATAATGGCAATGGCCCTAGTTATTGTGTGTGTCTAATGCTAGTGTCCAAATCTAGTAGTTGGAACTATTCAGGTATGCATCAACTTCTGTGGATTATATACAGTTACAGGGATTTTAAATGAAACTGCTTTATATTTTGGTGTGAATGTGTAATTTTAATATAATATTAAGACTTAACTAAAATATGAAGCCCTTAATATATGAATCATGAGATGATACTAGACAGGTTTGATGCCTGGTCCCCGTCCACCAGACCGATCGTGACATCGTTACATACGAGTAATTAGTAATTGAAGGGTACTTTCAGTATTTCTTTAAAACTTTATTACTTTGCTTTCTTGAGTTGTTCTCACTGTTAGAGAGTATATATCTAGCGTTCCTTTTTCTTTAAACAGACGGTATTTCATTAAAAAAAAAGGATTAGCAACTAGATATGCCACCTACCACCAAGTTACATCAATTTTTATATTGTAAAATTAAAGTTACACAAGAATACCAAACAAAGTCATTAATCTTCATCCAGTTCTCAATCTAGAGTTTAAACCGAAAATGACATATTTTATTTGTGTCAAAAACATTAACCCTAAACCACCAGCATTTATAATCACCCGAATACAACTCATTTAATCCATTTTTAAGCATGTTTAAGCGGTTGACAATAATATGTCTATAATATATATAATACTAGGTTATAAACCCGTGTATTACACGGGTCTGTGTACAAAAAAGCTAAACTTAACCTCATGAATTATGTTTAACATGGATTCACAAAAGCAAATAATCAAATAAAGGATCAAATAATACGCAACTAAAAGTTAGGATATATAAATAAAAACCGGTTGATAATGTGGACCAAGAAATTATCGTAGTTCAATTCACCCCTTGTTAATTTTCTCTATAGCATCGCTCATTTGCTTGCTGTAAAAAAAATTATCGACTTCAATAAAAGAAACACAACACAATGAAATAATTATTGTAACAATCTAGATAAATACATCTAGTCTCTTAACATTCCAAGTGTAAGATCATAGATTCGTCATTAGGCGTTTTTCAATATCTTCAAAATGCATTTCATATGTACTTAATCCTACGTTCAACATTCCATCTTGATGGATTCTACTTACGTGAGATCTTGTGACTACACATAGAATTCAGTGTATTATTCCACTTAAAATACAACATTCAAAGTAAATGAGAACTAAGATACGGTCCGGGTTTTCAAAACTAATAGCATTCATCTAAATTGTAGTTTTAATGCAAAAAACCTCCTTCCGTCCTACACTATTTAATTAAAAAAACAAACTATTATTAAAATGACTAAAACTTTGTAACAAAATTTGACAAGTTTTTGGACAAAACTGATTTGTGTTAACTGAAACCATTTGTAGTGGTTAACCGAACCCCACCCATTTTTCCATCTCAAGTATCTAGAAATAATTCATGATTTACAACTTACTTGGCAAAGATTAGGGCCGAGCATAGAACTAAGCCAATTCACCTTTGAGGTTGAATTATTAACCGGCCGATTATTTGAGTACGACTTGACTAAAACCGAGCCAGCTCAGGTTAGCTTGATTCAACACAATTTAACCAACAACCAAAGAGCCATATTTGAAAATTAACTTAGGTAAAGGACTCAATAAGGAACTGACTGTAGCCAAAGGGCCAAAATGCAAGTTATTACTTGTTAGTTTTTTACTTGGCCTTTTATAAAGGAGGTACAATCTCAAGTTTAGTGTTCTCACGGTCTCACCATTGTGGGACGGCTATATAAATTTATATTTCCAAGTTCGGCTTAGGTTTTTAATTATTTTTACCAATTTTTCTCTGTTAAACTTTAAAGTTTTTGTTTCTAAGTCATTCCTTGTTCTTCCAAAAATCAAGATTGAATTTGATAGCTTGACTGCACAAGAATGAATATTTTGTACTCTGAGAATGATGCAATATTTTTTATTTATATTGCTAAATTCTAAAAGCATAAAAAAAATAAATTAAATAAAAAAAAAAAGAAAGCCATCCAAATTTATACAATTTGGTTTGTCTGTACTATGCAGCTTATTGTACACAAAATAAACTTTATTTTCTCTTATTTCCTAATTTTCTTATATAACCATTATTGTTGTAACTATATTATTACAATGAAGATAGCAAGCAAGGTTCGAGCTTCAAGCAAAGAGCTATTTGAACAACCCTAATAATATGGAGAGAAAACTAAACCTTCAATCCTCTAAATTCAAATCAACCTTTAAGAAATCTTCAAAATACCCCTAGACACAAATAATCTGGCTTCAACCCTTTTAGATTTTAGAATTGATCTTCATAAACTGCACTTCCTGCAGATTTCTAATTAGACCCATTGTGCTCCAATTTTAACCCGTAATCCATTTTTAACATGAAACCAAGACTTAAAACCGTAATCGAAATCTTTAACCCAAAACCAACTCAAACGGGAATTGATCAATCTAACCCATTTTCAACCACTAACCAGCCAGCCTTGTTCAATTTCATTATCCTCAAATTATCGTTCACTTAATTTGAAAGCATTCTGCATTACTTTTGACCCGTTTGAAAGAAGATTTCTACCGCCACGTGCAGATTTTAATGAATCTGTAATTGTGACCAAAATATTCTTGTTAGGCAAATGACCTATAAATCAAAATGTGATTTTATACCACTTTACCCATTTCACCCATTAGAGATAAAAACATATAGCAAATTGCTTGCTGATATGGTTAAATGAAAAGGAATACATCCTTGGATAACATGAAGCGTTTAATGATCTAGCTGCAATAATGTTCAGTTTGTAAGATTTATTTATACACGAAGAAATTTATCAGCAATGTTGGAAATTTTGAAATTTGATTTGTAGAAAGCAAACCTTGTTATTAAAATCTCTGATAATCTATTGTGCATTAGCTGATTATTTGAAGATCTCTCATATTGATAATCTGTTAATGAACCAATTGAATAAGTTTTCGGAATGCACCTAACCTTTTAGGTTGTTTGAAGCTCGCAAGTGAGTTGTTATCATATTCAACAACTGGCACGAGTTATCATATGATTTCTTAACCAATGTATCCACGTATACCTATAGGAGAAAAAATCATACTTAAAAAATATATACAAATTAATAAAATACTTTGAATAAAAAATATTTACATTTTAAAATTATGACACTTTTTTATACCTAAAAATTCAAGTAAAATATAATTTAAGAAAAACATTATGGCAAACTTCTATTGTATTTTTTTATATTTAATCATATAGATAAAGGTCAAACAAAGTTTATAGTATTGCAATTGTATGAAGTTTAATTTAATGCAACTTTGACCAATCAAATTTGTTTGCAGAAAACATATAATCATATTTAAATAAAATATAGTCAGTTACAAAACCTTCTTAAAAATAGACACGTGTTTAGGGTCATTCTTCAATGTCTCTTAAGACATTCTTAGAAGCTCTTATGGCCTTCACAAGTAATATAACATTAAAATATTGTTTAAGGAATGCATTATGATATGTGATATTGCTAATAAACTTAACTTAGGTTTAACAGGTAATGTGTGGATTACATTAAAAATCCTAACTTTGTTATAAATTACATTAAACATTATTCAATCTGATTTGTTCATATACAATATGATAATGTGAATCATAGCTCTGATCTACTACAAAGAAAATGAATGCTTACCTTAATTAGAGTGACATAACTTTGGGTTCATATAGTATAACAAAATCACTGCTGCAATAGTATTTTGGAGCTGGATATAGTAGGATTCTCTATTGTCTCAGAATCTGTAAATAGCAACATTAATCAATCGAATTAAACCAAGTCATTCGTATCACTCATTGTTATTCAAATTTAGATTTGAATAAAGTTTTCAATGTATGTGACAGTAATCTAAAAGATAGAACTGCAAATCTATGATTGTAACTCTAAATAAGATGAAATGGCTTATCTGTAACTTATGTCGCTCGATAATTGAAGTGGCATATCCATCATGAAAATCGCTGCGACTGATCGAATTAATCTGCTTGGAAAAATTAGGGTTTATCAATGATATCCGTCAATAATCGTTGAAACGAAACCATCAGCTATCAATTATTAGGCTTTCAGAAAATTGGGATTAAGAACATCGTAGAGGAAAATAATTGAAGAAGATTTGTGATTAAGAACCTCGTATGTATGCGGTTGCCAAAGAATCAGGGATTAAAACCTACGTTTTGGTTCTGGTTATGCTACATGTCATATTATATAATATGAAAGTTAGAATTTAAGGGCAGGCTGCTTGTGAATAAGACTCGTCTATATTTAGATAACACATACAAAGCATGTTGAAGATGAACAAAATGGACTTTCAAACGTAAAATCCCACATGAATTTTTAATTCTTTGAAAATATTTATAAGTTTTCACCCTTATATTAGACTTTTCTTAAATTAAATAATACTTGTAAATTTGGTCCCCTATCTTTTACTATATATTATTTTTTATTTTAATTTTAAACCAACTTACCCCCACGATTTTTAAACGACCATAAATTTTTCATACGTTAATATTTTTTTTTTTTAAAGTTACACCATAAAAACGAGAATTTTATTCTCTTTAATTTAAGTATGATATTGTTGTAGTTTTTTTCAGTTAAAAAAAATAGCATGTTACGTATGGTTGTTCACAGCTCGGTTTTAACTATTTGTATGTTAAACATGTGAGACAAACCGTTAGTAACGATGTTGACGAAAAGTGAAGCCAAATTGAAATTCAAAAGTTAAAGAAAAAACTAACTGTGAAACCTAACCGATGGCCGGTTTAAACGATTTTAAAGTTTTAAACCGAACCATGAACATACAAAATTTTTACGTGATTACCAAAGTCTGTATTCAAACACCCGCCGCATCGCGCGGGCTCCCGTCTATTAAGTTGTAAATGTATTAATTAGATTTAATTTTTATTCATGCAAAAAGCATCAATCCTAAACCACAAACACTTGTAATCATGTAACCTGAATACAACCCTATTTAATCCACTTTTTAAGCATGTTTAACCAGCTAACAATAATATTTAAGTTGTAAATGTGTTAATCAGGTTTAATTGCTTACAAAAAAAGGGTTCAACTAATCAGTGGCGGATCTAGAACCAAATGTTAGGGGTAACGCTCAAAAAAAAAAAATTTAACCGTATTTCATACAATTTAAACTAAACAAAAATAGAAAAACGATGATAAATAAATTTAAACACATGGGCTACATATTTCTCCCCTTCGGTTTTTGAAAACTTGAAATCGAGCCATCACATCCTCTTCTTTTAATTTATCAAGCATTTCTCTTTCGACCGCACAAATTAAAACATTGCTCAAATACTCATCACCCATTCGTTGCGCAAATCCGTCTTGATAAGCTTCATTTTAGAAAAACATCTTTCAATGGTTGCGGCTGCAACTGGTAAAACCAACACTAGTTTCAATATACAATAAACTAAAGGAAGAGTGGCGTGTTTTCCGGTTTCCACCACTACACGAGCAAGGTCACACATTCCACCCAATTTTGAAAATTTATCATCTTCCTTTAAAGTGTGACAAAAGGTCGTAAGATCATATGAAATACACCCTCTTTCTTCGTTACTAAAGTCATTCGGATACATGTCAGAAGATGCCACTATTTTCGATGTGTCAAACTTAGAAAATGAATCAAAAGGATTTAAACCGGACATATTTTCTATCAAACCAGTTAAGACCTCACTAAATCTATTTCCAAGTTATTGAATTTGCATATCCAAACGTTATTAAAACTTCAACCTCAAAATGATGTCGATTAGTAATGATATTCTTTCGGTTTCGTTGATTACCATAACACTCCATCATATTTAACATTTCTTAATCTTGTTTTTTTTCACAAAAAAATGTCACTCTAGCCAACATCTTGTCGAACCCGCGTTGTCTTAAACTATTCAATGCTCAACTTAGACGCTTCTAACAAGTCTTAATTTTTTTGAAGATGTTTCATAGAGCATTTGTGAGGCCTAAAATATCGACTAACAAGTGTACATAAAACACAAAATCAAGACTCTTAAAATACTTAAGAATACTTTTCGCATTAGTTCGTTGTTTCACACTCTCTCCATCTTCTTTAATAAAAGCAAGTACCTCAACAACTTCCGGGAATAATTTTAACAAACTTACGATTGTTCTATATTGACAATTTATATAAACAATTATAATTTTAGTTAAAAGTTTAAGAATACCTAAATTGAGAAACTATAGGTCAAACCATGAAAGAGGGTTCGAACCGGTGAACCACCTCTTCTCGGCTGCAGCGTGGAGCGGTGGAGGTCACCTGGTCAGGTGATCGGAGGAGGAGATGGGCAGACCGACAGAGGGCAGCCTGCCGCAACGTAGTGGTGTCTGGTCACGGCAGTGGCAGTTTTTGATTAATTGAGGACCGACAATTTTGTTTAGTGTAACATATATTATTTTAAAGGTTAATGAGTTTTATTGGTTTGGGCTTTACCCATTTGTTTGGGCTTTAGTTGGGTTGAATTTTTAAATTGGTTGGGCTTAAAACGCATAGGGGTAACGTTATTTTTTTCAGGGATAATGAAACACAAAACCGACCTAAAAGTTTTTGTTTTTACTCTACCAACAAGAAGTTGAGGGGTAGCGGAGGCTACGCCTCCTAATACACTACATCCGCCACTGCAACTAATTATAAATGGATCTTGGATTGTGTTGATGTTATAGTTACAATGTTATGTGTGTCACTGTAAACAAGTTGACCCGAGCTTGGCTTGTTTATAAAGCTTGAGCTTGGCTCGTGAGTTTTTTTCAAACTCAGGGTCGGCTTGTTTATATTTATTAATTAATAATATATATTATTTTAATTACTTTTTGTATAATTTGAGAAAAATCTTATACGAGTCTACGCTCGGTCCATTGTGTAGTATGTAATTATTAAAAGAATAAAAGGTAGAACTTAAATAAACAGAAGGCTCGTTAACAACTAAACTTACGCAAATTGAACTTTATTCTATGCTTGAAAAAGCTTTATCAATCCAAATTCAAGCATCTCGCGAGCCGCTCCTGCTCGTTTCCAGTTCCCACTTTATAGGTCAAAAAGTCAATTACATACGCACCAAAATGGCGACTGCAGCTGCCGCGGCTCGATCCGTTTTCCGATCAACATCCGTTCGTAACGCGGCAGCGCGTGTGGCTTTTCACAATCCAAAGCCGGTCGATCTCCGTTTCCTATTCCTTGTCGAAATTCTTTATCTAATCGAATATTCTGGTAACAGTCTCACATATATATATTTATTAATATATCCCGTACCGAAATTACCAATGCCGAAAAAATAGTATACATTTTTTCAATCGGTACCAAATACCGAGAATAAAAGAGTGGCTTGAAATCGGCTTGTTTTGACTTACGAGAGTCGAGCTCAGCTTGTTTTGAGCTCTTTTTTCTAAAGCCCGAGTTCTGCTCATGAGTCTTTTTTTTAAGCTAGGGCTTGTCTCATTTATATGTTTTTAATTATTTTATATGTTTTGAGAAAACTTTAAACGAGCCAAAGCTCGGCTCGAACTCAGCTATGAGGTGTGAAATCATTACATAGAAGTCGTAAAACTTAAAAGTACACAAGGCTCAAGCCCGGGCTTGTTAATTAAACGAGCTCGTTTGCACCCCTAGGAAATGCTGAATTTGAGAAAAGTGTGTACCGAATACCATAATGTATGTTCCATATGAATTGATTTCGTACTTGATCCAAGTTTACGTTCTTGTATTTATGTATTTGATGTTGGGAATTTTGATTTGTTGATGTGTTCATTGCAGTTGTCCGGTGGAAATGAGTGCTTGTTTGGAATCACTGCAACCTTTTCACACTGCTACTGCATCTGCCTTGATGACCTCCATGCTTACGGTTTCTAAAAACGGTTATGGTTGGCTTCCTGAAGGTATAAATAGTTCAATCCCATTTTTGTAGATATTGTGATGATGATTGTGTATTAATATTTTTTAGAATTTGATATTTGTGTTGTTTACTGTGTCAATGAGGGAGGTTCATTGGGGAACCACAAAAAAGTGGAGAACCGGGGACCATGAGTTTTACATGTAAAAACCTCAAAACAAGAAATCATGTTAAGATGTAAAAAATTCATTTTTGCATAGTTTTTACATATAAACACATGTGGAAGACGTCTTAATTTAAAAAAAAAACTCATTTTTGTAATTCCTTTTTATTATTGAAATGGCTTCTACATGTGTTTATCTGCAAAAGCTTCGAAAATAATTATGTAAACGTGAGTTTTTTACGTGTAAAAATGAAATTTTTATGAACTTTTTACACATAAAACACATGGTTCTCTGGTTTTTCACATTTTTTTTGTTCCAATAATAATATTTCTTGGATTGATCGGTGCTATATTGAATATGGATTCCTTTGTATGCATTTTGTGCCAGTAGGCATGTATATAGAACTTTGATATGTGATGGATTAATAGTTGTTGAAGGCGCAAGGGGCACTGATGGACCTAAATGTTCCCTATTCATATGTGTGCTTGATGACATATGACCGGCTTGGGCTTGTGCCTGGATGAGGTCCAGCCCATTAGGCACAATCCAGCACACATCCATCTTATATTAGGAGGCCTCCCTTATCTTTCTATGTTTTAGGATTACAAGTTACAACATTCTGATAGATCTTCAATTTAAATGTTTTGATTTGCACAAATCTTTTTACTAATAATTATTGTGATCATGTATACTAACGAAGCGTCATTGGTCTCTTCTTGATATTCTTTTCCTCGTGAGTTTTGAGTAAGTATTACAGGACGATAATGTGTATAGTTTAGACAATGGAAATGTCTGGCTTTATTAAACCATAGGAAATAGAGTTGTGCACAAATGAGCCTAGTCTCGAGACCAGGCCTAAGCCCTGTCTGAAAAAACCTAGAATGGGCTCTGCCTCTTGAAGCCTGGTTTATTTTCTGAGTTCAATTTGAGTCAAGCCCAAAAGCCTGATCCAGCCCACGTCTGGTTCTAGGTCCAAAACCCGAGATAGCCGCTTCTTACCCAGTAACTACTAGGATTGGAAAGTTTTGAAATAAATCCTGCTACTTGTCCTGAACAACCCCTTATTTTTTTTTTAAGTTTTTACGTAAAAGCTATATTTGAGTTTTTTGCTAAAAGGTAATTTTATGATTTGCGTTTTAACTTCAAGTTTATTTTTTACATTTGATGTTATAGTTTTAAACCATTTTTAATTTTTATGTTTGAAATTAAATTGATTTCACATCAATGCATCATTTTAAGACAACGATAAAATGGTGGAAAAAGGCTTGGGCACAGGATCACAAAGCTGATACCAGCCTGGCCTGATTGGATTTTTCATTTTGGACCGTGCTTTGTACAATTTTTATATTCGATTTTGTTTTGATTTCCCTATCTATTAGGATATCCATGCCATATTTTACACCATTGTAAAATATTTGTTCTCGCGAATAGACTTTCATTTTTTTTCTTTTTCTTTTTATTTTCTTTCTGTTGTGTCTTCCTTTGTTAAAGTGGCACATGCTTCGTATTTGTAGGCGTTGACAAGACTAGATGAAGCTCAAGAAGCAAAGATGGATATTGTGAAGCTTTTTATGAATAGGGAACATTTAGGTCCACCAGTAATCAATAATGAAATATTAACTTTTGAAACATCGCCTCACAGTTATAGACGTGTTCACTTTTATGTCGATAAAAGCTTACATTCTGTTCATGATCGGATTATTCAAGATTTTGAACTTATTACACTTCACTTAAATATTATGGATGATGAACTGATGATCAATTTATGAATTATATCCTTGTTTAATCAGCTTGCAACGATGATGTGTGATGAGTTTTGAAGCAATATTTCTTCTAGGAATCTTGGTGTTTGTTCCATAGGGACCCGTTTCTTTGTTCATGTTATTAAAGAGCCCTGTGATCTCAGTTTATTTGAACCTATAGATTTTGTTTCTTTATTTTTTTTAAGATAAAAGATCATGGTATCCTATTATTTGTCCTTGTGAAACACGTTATGAACAGCAGATTAAACAGCTTGTTGAATTTATTCATTTTATTTTGCGGGTCAAATATTGTATGTATTCGGTTTTATTGTGTGGTTCGATTTAAAGGGTGTTTAAGTATTGGTGAATGGTTATTAGACATGAAAAACCGACACTAATTTGTTGTATGTTGATCAGCTTGCAACAATGGTGCATGATATCAGTCGGGTCAATGGAACTCAAGAAACGATGTCAGATGAACTCAGATAAAGTTGGTTTTTTGGTTCAGGAAGATATGTACTAATTTAAAGCCATGACTGATGAAATTGGTGTAATTTCATCTGTAAGAAATACAATTGACCATTTTTGACAGTTTTAGCTTTTGTTTAATGGCTTCAGGATCTCTTTAAATCTTTTTGACCATTGATTCAACTTTTAATAATAAAAATCATACCCAGCATGCCCTAAAATTCCTCCTTTCGTTAGATCTCTTTAAACAGATGTCTTGTTTATTGGCTCCTGTAACTCGCCCCGAAACACGTACCGGTAAATTTGTAGTTAAAACTTTCTATAGCTTTAACTTGTCAAAACAAACATTCCACATAACACATGCAAGCATTCATCAAAGAAACCTATTTGGCACTTTACAAAAACTGTAATGTACTTTTAGCAACTTGAAAGCATTCATAAGAGAAAAACATTTGCCACTTTAGTACTTCACAAAAGTACAAAACTGTAATATAACTTTAACAAGAACTTTCCTTTCAACGTTTGCTATGAAAACCATGTTTATAAAACTGTCATCTTCATAAACATTCTCAAAAACTTTGTACTTCAGTGTCTTTTTTGAAGTTTAAATAATCTGGGGTCTCGTTGCCTAATTTCTTGTCGATGGTAGGCCAACTCACTCCTGAAGTGGCTTTTACTCTGTCATTCGAGGCAAACTTTAACTCTGCCAACACATGATCACTCCATTAAACACCTAAATCTTATCTTAAAAATTATTACGCAATGGAAAACCTTGACTTTTTTCGATTCTAAAAAACACATAGTACATTTCTTCAACCAAGTGTTGTGCGCCTCACTTGTTACAGCCAACCCATTACACAAGGGTGCCAAAGGGGGGGGGGGGGCAAAAATAAGCCCCTATGAGCGTTAAGGCAGGGCTCGAGGGCTCTTTGAGTGGTCCCACAACTTTCCAACCAATCAAAATCATCCATCCATTTCTTTTATTAAAAAAAAAGGCTAATAATTGTTTTGTTACTTGTTAATTAAAACATTTAAAGTATTACTTGTTTTTTTTATAGAAAAGTTAATGAGAACCCACATGCCTGCACGACAGTGACTTGACATAACATTTTTCACTTTTTAACCCACTACACATAGCTTCACTTTTTGATCAACCCACTACACATAACCTAAAGAAAAATGCAAACATATTTGTAAAAGGTTTATTGGATTTTAATAATCCCTATTGACTGGTATTGGCCGATAATAATCCCTATTCATTTTATCACCATTGGCAGTCCCAAATTTAAAAAAGTTGGCCCCAATGGTCCACCGTTAAAAATGACTTAATGACGCTACACTTTTTTCCGAATTCCAAACTAATGTTTTAGGGCTTTTGATCGGAAGGAGGATATGAGTCGATTGATGTAAAACTTTGTTTGAAACGGTGCTCCAAAACGACGAAACGATGCTTCAATTCGGGTGTTTGAAGTTACAACTAACAAAACTCAAGTTGTTTGGATCATCGTTTTAAGCTAATTTTACATCAATCGACTCGTATCCTCTTTCCGATAAAAATCCCTAAAACATTAGTTTGAAATTCGAAAAAAAAGTATAACACTGCTGAGTCCTTTTTAATGGTGGACCACTGGAGGCCAACTTTTTTAAATTTGGGACCGCTAGTGGCGATAAAATGAATAGGGATTATTATCGGATAATACTAGTCAATAGGGATTATTAAAATCCAATAAACCTTTGTAAAACTCTTGTACAATTTATCGTGACTAACCAATTCTTTAACCACTTTGCCCCCTTCCCCATAACCATGACAAATATAACACCATAAACATAAATTCATGAAGCTTTGTGATTTAACTTAATCACGCCTCATTTCGATAACATAATCAACTCATGCACATAAATTCATAAAATCAATCGTATAATATTCAACTTCTTTTTATATATTATGATAAAAGCAAACCTTAACTAAACTCAGCTCAAGCCTGTGTGATACCTACCTTAAACAAGCCAAAGCTCGGCTATATAGTGTGAAATTAATGCATAAAAGTTCAAAAGAGGTCAGCTTAAAAATACACAGCTTTCATTAAGGCTCAGGCTCGATAACTAAATATACTTGGCTCATTTCGAGCTTTTTATCGATCAAAGATCAAGTAGCTCACGAGCGGCTTAGCTCATTTGCACCTCTAAGCAATACATAAATTGGTAAACTGATGACAACTATCATCAAAAGTAATTTCTGAAAAACAGTTGGAAGAAAAGTTGAGGAAAACCTCAAGCTCAAAGTGATGAAGCTTATTCATAACTTACAAATAATAACCAACCAATAAAAGCATGTCAACTGCATAACCTCACTTTCTAGCAGTTATCTTTATACCCTTACCGAAATCACGAAACAAAAAATCTTGTTGTGGTCTAATTCCCTCCCCACAACTCCAAATAGTACATGAATCGAAAATTAGTGTAAGAAAAATGGAATCAAACTTTATATGCAATTTGCAGCATTTTTTAATACTCAAAGATGATCGATGATCGCTTTTGTAAATTCTGTGGTTGTTGATGTGCCACCTAGATCACCAGTTCGGTACTTGCCTTCTGCAATCGTCTTCAAAACAGCTTCTTGGATTTTATCGGCTTTTTCATTCAGATCCAAATGGTGAAGCATTGATACAGCACTTAGTAAT